>NW_006261964.1:22837998-22839849 GCF_000493195.1 Citrus x clementina | reverse complement strand
GAGCACAAATAATTTTATGTAAATTAATATTTACAAATTGATATGACATGAAGATATTGATTGAAAAGTGATAATTATTATTTTTTTGCTATGTGGACCCATGATCATTTTATACAATCAATCTCCTAATGCCATATTAGTTTTTATAAGATAATTGTGACTCTATCATTACTCTATCATAATTTTTAAAACAATTTTTGTTGGTTATACTATAGAAATAATTAACAATAAATCAGTTAAATTTTGCTAAAATTTATTTTTAATAGTGACTGTGGTAAGAATACAAATAACTGAAAGAGACATAATATTGAACAAAATTTACTAGCACATTTGTAAATATAGATATATAATATTTTTTATTATGTATATATAATAATTGATAACTAAAAAAGTATTTTTATTTATTAATATTATTTCTTTTGTTTCGTTATTTTAATATAAATGGTAATAATGATAATGCCTTTAAATTAATAATTTGTTTGATTGTACAATGTTTTGTGTTACACTGTACTGTATTAATTTTTAATTATATTATGTTTGGTGTTGTACTATACTATATTAATTTTAATTAAATATTTAGAAAATAATATTTATAAGTACTTAGAAAAATACTAAATATAGAACTCTTAAATTGTAGAAATTTAACATTATTTTTCAACATAAATATTAAAAAAATATAATAATTTTTCATAAAAATCGAAGTTTATGGCCTTAAATTTTCAGCAGCATAAGATTTATTTTCATTATTTTCCAAATACATAACCTGTGAAATAAAGAATGAAGCAAATAATTTAATCAAATAATCTCTAGATAATATCACAACATAAATAAATAGTTAAAACCAACTAAATTAGTTCAAAAGTCATCTTAGGATGATAGAATTAAAGTTTGTACATACCATAAGATAATTATAAAATTAATAAGGTGATACAATAGTTGTAACATATTCACTAATAAAATGAATTGTGCTAAATAATTTAAGTAAAAGTTCTGTAGTATATGTAATAATATTTTATGTAATTATTTATATTACTATTAATTTTAAATTAATATTATTCAAATTTAAATATTTATTATTAGTTATATTAAATTATTTAAAAGTAATTAATTTTTATATATTCATTATTGTAATATAATTAAATAATGTAATATTATATTATATTTTTATATATTATTTAAGTACTTATTAGTCATATTAACTTATTAAATATTAATCAATTTCATATATTAATTATTATAATATAATTAAGTAAAATATATTACTTAGTTATATTTTTAATATAATAAACATTAAAATATAATATAATATTATTGAATAATAAATAAATAATTTATTAATTTATATAAACTATTATAATGTGAAAATAAAATAAAATAAAAATTAAATTATGTAATGTTGTATTAAACTAACAATTTATATTTATTTATTATTATTATTATTAAAAATAATACTGCCACTACCCCATAAGCTAAACTGAGGTGCATTAGCATGCATCACGATTCAACCACTTACTGCACTAAACATGGGGATTGGACGTAATTAGGGGTTCTAAAAACCCCCTAAGAGGATTAAATGTATATGTATGTAGACTTGCGCAAAGGTCTTATCTCAACAGTAGTCACAACTCATTTCGAAACATGTGCATGCATGTTCGCCGAAAAGAAAAAGCTTAATTTTTAAGTAGTTGTATTTAGTTGGCCATTTGTTTAATCAAGTAAACGATGAATAAATATAATAAATGAAATAATACATATTTTATAGTTTATTTTAGATATTAAACACAATTATTTTTCAAAAATCAGTCATAAGAAAATATATGATGTCAGATATTTATAGATAAGAATTACAAA
>NW_006261964.1:22835143-22837898 GCF_000493195.1 Citrus x clementina | reverse complement strand
TACAAAATTTTAATTTTTTTATTCACAATAATTTTTAAATTACTTCACCTTAATTCTAAATAAGATCTAAATCAACTATATATTATTAATTTCTTGAGGTTGAGGTTTAGATTCAGTAGTAAGGAGCAGCCTTGTTAAGGACTTAGGTTGTGTGGGCAATAAATAAACTAATTTCCTGCTTTTGCAATTCTCAAATAAATTGGAAACCGAGCAACCTTTTGACTTTGGCCATCTTCATTCCAAGCAACTTTAAAATTATCCATCACATTATCTGTCAAAAGCTCAACACCCTTGTCCTTAGCCGTCTGATAACCTGAACATGACCGTATGAACGTGAAGTAATCATCTAAATCCATCACCTTCTCTAAAACAAACTGATCAAACGGCCCCGTATTATCCACCCCGTCCACAGGCTCAAACGGAAAATCAATGCTCATGTACTTGTTGTCCACCAATTTACGTTGTGGTTCCCAAAATGGCTCACAATCAACGGTGTCAAATGGTTTGAAAACTGCTCCTACGGATTCATTGATTCCGGGCATGGTGTAGGTCCATGCGGCTATTACTCCATTAGGTTTTTTGAGTACCCATTTTACTTGTTTGTAAAATTGAGGCAAGTCAAACCAATGTAGTGCTGCAGCGATTGTCACTAGATCTACACTCGATTGTGTTGCCACATTTTGTTCAAGCTCAGTTATGTACATAGTTGGAGGAGTAAGTTGATACCGAATGTTGGGGAGCTTTATTGCGAATTCTAGCTGTTTTGGGCTTTGTGTCTGTTGCAATGACATTCTTGTAGATTTTTGCAAGCTGAAGACGTACAATTGAGAAATTAGAAAATATAGGAAGCTATAGAAACGTATGAAAATTTTAGTGGGCCCAATGGCACTAAAGTGAGAGGTCTCCATTCCCACTAACTAGGTCAACTAAAATGGTAGTTTTTGATCGATCGGGTGAAGCTTAAAAAAGTTTTACCTTACATGCATTGTTATTTATTTATGATCAAAATTTATTTCTTTATTATTTTCATTATTATTATTTTTGCTTAATTTAATAACTCAAATCACTAGAGAATTTTAGTTTTAATGATGCGGTAGAATATCATATACGTACTGGTTTGGCAGCCTGGCCGCTTCCTGTGCCTACATCCCATACAAGGTCGTGATCGGGTGTTTTAGAGGCGATGAATTGGAACAATTCTGCTGGATAACTTGGCCTACCTTCGGTATATTGCTTTGCCTGCTTAATAAATAATTGATCTGCCATCTTTATGCAAGCATGGTTAAGTATTCAGAAATTTTTCGGTGTAATGAAGATTATGAAATCAGAGGATATGCCTTTATATGCTTCAAGAATGGTGAAAACTAAACCTGCTTTAATCACATTTAAAAGAAAAAAACAACAACGGCGGATCCTTTGCTATAGCTCTTGGTTTCTTGGTGCAAAGTGGGTGCCTACGATACAAACGGAACATGCATGAGGGCCTAAAGAAGATGCAATAAACTAGCTGTAAATGGACGGAAACAACGTGTGCGCTGTATTATGAGGTAAAATTTATGGGTGAAAATTTTATGTGCCTTTATTTTAGGTACAATCAACTAATAGAATTATGACGTGTATGTTTTTTTTTTTTTTATATATAGATGTCATTTTGTTGGTTGGTACTTCATATATATATATATGTGTGTGTGTGTGTGTTTTGAAATGTTCTAGTTCAAAATCCTACATTTGTTAAAATCTGAGAAATCTATTAAATTGTGGAGTTTAATAGTATAATGTATGTGAAAACTATTAAGCCGTGCGAACTTTAATGAAGTACTGGATTCTAGACCAGATTGAGACTTTATACACACACATATTGCAAATATTATAGTATTTCCGTTATCACTCGTGGAGCTGTGAAATTCTTCGATAAAAATAAAATACAAATTTGACTAGGCTATAATATAAAATCTATAAAATTGAAGATGCCAACAGCAGGGGTTATAATAGATAGACTATAAAGTTTGATAGTCTATTACAAAATTAAATAAAAATTTAATGGAAAAAACGTAAAATTGTGATTAAAAAAATTAACTTCTATATTCATCTTATTATTTGACGAATTTTCAACAGGAACAACATACAACAAGGTTATCCTTCTCTTTGGACTAGGTGTTGATTTTCGTATTTTTACTGTTTATTGCTCATTGAATCTTTTTTCTTTTTTTTTTTTGCTTACTACCAGGGTTCACCTTTCCTTAGCATATGAAATGGATACATTTTATTTTTTCTGGTTTTATTTTTTTTAATTACTTAATTGTAAGACTAGTTTAGAAAATTCAAGTGATCTTGCCCACACTCCTAGACTATAGGCATGAGTTTTTGATACCATAATAAACAACATATGAATTTTATTAGTGTGAATTACGCCTGGGGTTTAGCATCTTGAAATTTACCCACACTCAAATTAAGTGTATTGGCGAAATTACATCCTAGAGTGCTTCTTTTGCCCCCTTAACGTAAGCTTAATTGGCTGGCTGCGAATAAATTTGGTGCCATGTTACCTAAGTTCAAGTAAAGGGAGCCATCTGGCTTTAGCCCAATGGTTAGAAGCCAAATCTCATAATTGTGAGGTCATAGGTTCGAATCCACACAATGTATTATGAGGGTTTAATTTCCTTTATCAATTTGAGTGAAGATAATCTTCTCCCTTTCAAAATATGAGTGGAGTAGACATTTCTTAAATATTAGATAGGGTAAAAATATGAGGACG
>NW_006261964.1:22760434-22835043 GCF_000493195.1 Citrus x clementina | reverse complement strand
ACAAAAATCATGTCATACGGAACTTTGATATGACAAGGAAAGGTGGTTAGCTTGGCACGTGTAGCATTAAAAATAAGGAAAAAATTAAAATAATAGATTTGTGTCTCGTAAGGAAGAACAGTTCTACTATTTGCCCCGGGTCAAATCCCGAAAGCAATAAATGATGACGTTTCAATCACTTTTTTTTTTCCTTTCATTCAAGCCAAAACGACATCATTTTAGCTTGGTTAAGGTAAAATTGTTACAGGCCCAAATTGCTTTCTCTTTCTCTTCGTCTCACAGCCTTTTTTCCTTCTATTTCTCTATAAAACCACTGCTTTCTCTTCCCCTTCGTTTCATAGCCACCATCACGTGTACCCAATCATCGGTACCCACCACACTGATAGCCATCAGCCTGACAACCACCATCACACAGGGTTCCATCACATATACCCAGCCATCGGCACCACCAAAAGACAAAAAGGAAAGTTTGAACAAGGATGAGTGTCGGCATTTACGGTAGCTGCGAAAATTTTCTAACTGAAGATTGAGTTTCGGCATCTACCCTTGAAAGTTGAGTTTCGATTTTACGTGGCTTTCCTAGTAGCTAAGGTCCTCTCTTCTTTGGCAGTGGCTTATTTTCGAAGCTTGAATTTTACTTGAATTTGGAAAAATTAGTTTTTCTTATATATATTAGGGAAACTAGTTAGCTTTCTGCAGTGAATAGAAGACTATCCAACTAGTTGGGCATGTGTGATGGTGGTTGTGAAACGAAGGGGAAGAGAAACAGAGAAATAGAAGGATAAAAGGGCTGTGAGACGAAGAGAAAGAGAAAACAATTTGAGGCTGTTGTGAGACAGAGAGCAAGAGAGCAATTTGGGACTGTTGTTGATTTTGCCTTAACCAAGCTAAAACGACGTCGTTTGAGGGATAATGGAAGGAAAAAAAAGGGGATTGAAACGGCGTCATTTATTGCTTTCAGAGTCTGACCCATGCCTTGACTTGGGGTAGCTAGCATTTTCCAAGGAAGAATGGTGTTACCTGCTGCTGACAGATTACAAGTAATTAACTTTGAAATGTGGGCCAATTTAGACAACCCATTTGAGAAGACGGATTTGATGGAAGGCCAAAATATCGCTTTCCATTATCTAATGATATCCCAACTATTTATAAGCAGATGCAACCCAATTATTTTTTTCGGCAATGGACTAGATTCCCTTTATTTTAGTATAATTTATGAATTACTGATAATTAGAAGAGATATATTAATATACACATTTGGTTAGATTGAAAAATTGCAGCCAAAAACAGAAACACTCGTATACCGCATAACATTTATCTCTTGGTAACATTTGAAATAAAATTCTGATTGTAAATTAAATGATGTATAAATAATGTCAAGGAGAAAGTGAAATATTTTGAGTTATGACAATTGTACGTAGAGCTAACAAAATTTGACATGACCTGATTACCCAATATGAAGATGACACGAATAAATGGGTATGGGTCGTCAAATTTGATCTGATTATTTTCAATTTTTGAACAATTAGACCTGCTTGAGCCATGTCACCTAGAAAATGAGCATTTACTATACACTTTAGTATGCTGCTTTTGGTAAGAAGAGGTCTAGAGGCACAAGGAATCATAAGTACGGGTGGGATTTTTGGTTTTCGATTCGATTTTTTCAGTTTTTGATTCGGTTTGCAATCCATTCAAGTTTAAGAAGTCAACCCAAATAGGTTGGGAAATTATTTCAGTTCGTTACGGTTTGGTTTCAAATTCGATTTGGTTTAGTTCGAGTTCATAATCCGGTTCGGTTTTGGGTTGTGAATTTCGCGTTCAGGGGCATATCTAGGATTTTAAAGTGCCTTGGACTAAATATAAAAAACATTATATTGTAAAGTGAACATAAAATTTTATAAGAAAAAAATAAAATACACATAATAAGATGAGGACATTAGAAATCTTACACTAAATAATAATTACTTTAAATAAAATAATTATATAAAAATAGAAAATAAAAATGTGATTCAAAACAAAAATATAATTGAAGTTGTACTTTTCGCGGCTTCAAACGATAGAATTCATCAACAATGGATTCTGAATCAATATTATCTACAATTTCTCTTTCAGCATAGACAATCATATAATTTGAAAGAAACTCATTTTCCATCTTATTGCAAAATGATGTCCTGATAAGGCTCATGGCTGAAAATGCACGCTCTGTTGTGGCTGTAGACACTGGAAGAGTCAACACTAGATGAATTACAAGCTTAATTAGCATGCTTAAATAAATTAATCAATTCAATTTTGTTCATCTTTTCCATTTAAAAAAATATTATTAGTTAAAAAATAACAATAATAAATCAACTCAAATTGATAAATCACAAACTAATTACAAAAAAGAAAAGCCAATCAAACATTCAAAATAATATGTAAAATAAATCAATAAAATCTATCTAAAAAAATAAATAATTTATGCAAGTTCTAAAAGTATAGTAACATATGTAGAAAAATGTATAAACCGTAAAGAAATTGGAAGATATGAACGGATAATGAATTGTGATTTATGAAGCAGTGAAGGTGAATTGATGAAGAATGAAGAATCGTGAAGGGTTTGGAAAATTTTTTTTTTCTAATGGTGTTGTTGGAAGTAAAGGAAAAATAATAATGATGGATGGCATTTGCGTAATTAATAATTGATGGTATATTCCTAATTAACAATTAATGGCATTTTCGTAATTTTAATCAAACTAACTGAATTTTTTTTTTCTATACCGGGCTGCCCACTAACAGATCCGCCCCTATTTGCGTTGGAAAATAGTTTGGGTTAATAAATCCGTATGGGTCGGGTTGGGTTAATAATTCCGCTTAGACCAAGAATAGCCAAAGATAAACAAATTAAATAGCAAAATGATGAAATATTCAACAAATGATGAAATATTCAGGTTACCAAAACACTAAGTTCAAAATATTCCAATACAAATTACAACAATAAAAGAAAACAACAACAAAGAAATTACAACAATTACTTTTTGTAGTTGCATTGTTCAATGATGATAATTGATAAAGCAAGCAACTGGGCCACTATACATAAGTTTCATAATTAATTAAACTAATAAATATATAGAAATTAGCTTTTATTAACTGATCAACATATTCTATCCTATCTTTCCTATCATTTACAAGAAAAATTAAACATGATGTTATATATTTCAGCTGCAACGCAATATAGTATTAGTACATGACAAATAAATTGTCATAGATTTTAGTTGCAACCACTATATAGTACACAACAAATGTAGCCAAATCAAAAAAATTTAAACAAAAAAGGCAAGAAAATGCAGTCAAGCAAACAAACTTTGTAGTTGACTTACCATGTGTGAAGAGTCGACGACAAGTTCAAGTCGTTGGCAAACTTGTGAGAGGAAAGATGAGGTGCTGTCTTGGTGAGGGCAAGCCAATAGCAAGCTGTAGTTGTGGCTCGTGGGTTGATTTCAAAGAGAAGACTAGAGAGTGAGGTTGTGCTGATAATGCTAATGTGTAGCAGCAGCGTGGACTAGTGGAGGAACCGCTGGGTTCAAGTTAGGCTGTGGCTGAGTTAGAGTTGGTTTTGTGCTTGTCAAATTGTGAATTGGGGATTGGGTTTGTGAATTTAAATTGGGTATTCGTGATGTCTTGAGTGCAATTGGAATTGGGTTGCCCTTTTTTTTAAAGAGTTAAAAACAAATCGAATTTCAAAATCGATTGAACTTGAAGATGTAACCCATTCATATTTTACGGTTGACCCGAACCAAAACGAAAATCGAATAAAATTTGACCTGAATAGAACAACCACTCCTAATAAGTAGGGGTTAGTTAGTGGAGATGAGAGATTCTAGAGTATCTCTATTGTACTACACCCACTTTATATATGTATGACCTGTGCGTATGAATTAAATATAATTACTAATTATAAGATGATTCAAATTAGCATACATAGATTATACAAATATTAAGTGATTTAGTACAACTCATAGTTTGGAGGAACCTGATAGTGTTGGTGACCGAACAAACCATAAATTCTCTCACTCATCTTTTGGATACACATTCATGATTTACCATTGTCTTGTACGAACGGAGATGTACGACTGTTTCTTGATAGCATGATTTGTAAAGTAGATACTAATAAAACAGGCCTAAGCTTCGAGAAATTGCTGATAATTCGAGTCAAGATAGAAGGCTACAACTTAAAGATGGTGCACCTATATCTGCTTTTTGCATTGTTTATGAAAGATTTCCTATTTTATGTTTTTATTGTGGTAGAATTAGGTATATGTAAAGTGAGAGTTCAGAGCTTAATTTCGATGTTATAGTTCATACCACTCAAAGTGCAAGATATATGGCTTATGGATGTCGGAACCAACTTTTGTGGAAATGACAAAACCTGCCACGAGCATAGCCAACGGACAAGAGAATGTCACCGCTCCATTTTCGTGATGAATGAAAATCTTCAGGCTGCACCATTGAGGCAAAAGAATAATTTAAGATGGAGGAAGATATAACAAATTAATGCATATATAAATGTAGAATTAAATTTAATATAACTGTTAGCCTATATGGCTATAAATATTGATTTTGATGATAACAAACCACATGTGTTAGTTAAACAAAGATTTATGAATTGTTCTTTTATAATAAGAAAATGATTTTATGGAATTAAAGTGTTTTCGACTAAAATGAAAGTATTTTATAATCTTTGATGTTGTTTTAAAATTTCAGATTTGAACCTATTTAAAAATATTTAAATATTTTGGGTGATTCTATAATTTCACATAGTTTGGGTGATATCATAATTTCAGAAAGTTTTAGGATTGACAAAGCATTATTTAGAAATTCTGGAATTGGACCTATTTGAAAACTTTCATAACGTTTTGGGCCATAATATAATTTTATAAAGTTTAGGGTTAAACTATAATTTTAGAAAATAATTTACTGTAGCAGTTACTGTAGCAAGCGGCTGACCGGATATGATAAACAGCTATCCAGATTTTTGGCAGTAAGCTTCTGGAGTATAAACGGCTATCCGGATATCGTAAACAGCATGCCAGATGTTCTAAAATTTAAATTTTTGCCTTAACGGTAACATACAAGTAGCTAACCAGATTTCATAAACGGTAAACCGGTTATATCCAAAATGTGCATAATGGTTATTTTTTGAGCTCAAACTATATAAACTCAAATCCAATTCATTTTCAAGCTCTCTTGCAAGCAAAATCAAAAAGCACACAACATTCATTGAGCTCTCATTTCGTAAATCATAAAACCTTGAATCATCTTTTGTTCTTCAAGTTGTATATCTACTCTTTAAGAGAGTTTTTATTGTAATTTTCAATTCCTCATCTTAATTGTGAGTGTTTGAGTATGTGAGACACTTGAGTGAAGAGATTGAGAGATAATCTCTTTGTTGTAAAGGTTCATTGACACATTGAAGTCAATTGTAATCATTTGAAGTCTTGGAAGGTTTGCATAGTAAAATCCTTAAGCTTGGATTGCTTGGAGGCGTGGACGTAAGCGGGGATTACCGAACCATGTAAAAATTCATGTGTTTGTTTCTCTTCTCTCTTACTCATTTGTTATTGTGCTTTTATTGAACTTATTGCTTTCGAATTTATTAAGACATTAGATTGGATTATTGTGTGGTTTTGTTAGGATAATTTTTTAAAATACCAATTCACCCCCTCTTTTGGGTTGCATACTTGTATTTCAATAACTACTGTTTCTATAATTATTTTGAAATAAATATACAAATATTACAATATTATTTACTTATTGTGTAATCCACACAATACCTTAAATCATCCACATTACGCTTGAGACATCTTAGGTGATGACGGAGGACAACATGATAACCTCGTCAAATGAGGTACAAAGAACTTTTAATAGTGATTTTGCTCCAGTACAATTAGAAGAAATTATTCACAAAAATTAATTCTATGAATTAAAATTACTTACTTCCCCGGCAACGGCGCCAAAAACTTGTTGTGCAAATTTTAATGTACTCGCAAGCGCACGAATTTATTGTAGTATAGATCAATGGTGACGAGTATCGATCCCACGAGGAGGTGGATTTTAATTATATGTAGAATTAATTTTGTAAATGGGTGGTTGAAATTGTGGTGGAAATGATTTAAATTATCCTAAAATTGGAATTGAGATGGCGATAATAAATTCTAAAATTGGAATTGCAATGGCGAGAATAAATTGAAGAGAATTCTATTGAAATGACGTACTTGGGTATCTGGATCCGTATCAACATGCATCATGGGATAAATAATCCGTATTAATGCCAATTAAATCATGAGGGGGGAATCCACACCTCATGAACCACGCTCTAATCAATATGGTGCTAAGGGCTTATCGTGCCAAATAATAATAACCTTGTACTAGAGGGCCGGTGAAACCAAGGCGGTACTAGACAAGATTAGTATTATTTGTCGACGAGAAGTCAAAACATCCACAAAAACTAGAGGGGAAGAGAAAATAAATTTACCAAATTAAGCTCATGACACATGTTGAGACTTCACCTTCAACCCAAGCTTGAAAGAAAATTAGCCACTCATAATTGAACTAGGGGCAAAATGAGAATTTATTAAAATACGAAGAAAATACAAGATGGAGAAGGAATTATAGAAAATGGATCCCAAAAATGGATTCAGAGATATCAAATTAGGGGGGAGAGGCCCTCTTTTTATAGATACATGGAGTAAATCATGACCATCGGATTAAAAACAGTTTGGACGCTCAGGATTGCGCCACGTCATCAGTCAACAGTCCACGGTTTGACCACGCGGATGAACAGTAACACGGTTTGGTCCGACTTTGAACAGTAACGCGGTTTGGTTGAAAATAATCCTGTGTGATGCATGCACCGTATGCGAGATTTTTCGTCCACTGATATGCTGCCACGTCACCATCAACAGTATATAAGAATTTTAGTCCAACAGGATCGTGACACCTCATCAGTCAATGCCACGTCATCGGTCCGTCTATGTGAACAGTGTCGTGAACAGTAACATATACAGCACCGTACACGTGAATAGTACCATACAAGTGAACAGTGCCATTTTTCCTTTTATGCTCCTCCTAAGGTTTTCGACTGTCCCGAGTTCAAAAGTGACGTCCATTTTGCCATCTGATTTCTCGTTTATTGTGAAATGACTATGATGCCCCTAAAATACATAAAATACTTAATTAAAATAAAACACATGTAATTAAATCACAAGAAGGTTAAATACATAAAAGTAAGGGTTGTTAGTAAGACTTGAAATGTAAAATGACGGTTTTCTCCTTTATAAATATGCATTTTCTAACACTCAACACACCCCCCAACCAGCTTATTGCTAGTCCCTAGCAAATGAAGCGAAAATAAAATTCAAATTCAAAATGATTTTTTTTTTAAAATTTAGAAACACTCGTGTTTATTCAATGAGATTAATGATAGCAATCAAATAAAAGTATAAGCATTATCTCCAGTCTAAAGTAACATCACACCCACATCAACCATCCACATGAATCAGCCCAGTAGACTTTGTTATAGCTACTTTCAAGAATGACATGTCAAACCCCAAAATCTCACTGGAAGTAGTGACACTCTCACAAAGAAATTAAACCTAATAAAAATAGTCACTCCAATGAATGATAATTGAGAGAAAATAATGAAGAAGTGATATCACATGCTCTCACCAAGATGAAATAAATATGCCCTCAGCTTAAAAATAATACGATCTCAAGTGAAATAAAAACTGTTAGTCAACCCAATTTATTTATTTTTATATGCACCACTACATCTTTTTAGCCCATATAACTAGCTTCTACTTCAGATTATAGTTCCCTAAAATCAGGAAAGACTTTTATTAGGATGTAACGTAGGCTAGGGACATGGTTAACAAAGAAAGGAAATAAGGAAAACAAAGTGTATGTTTGAGAAAAATGCAGAGAATTTTTTTTTTTGAAAGTTGCAATGTGCATTTTACCTATTATTGTTATTTTTATTCTTTTGAAACAACAACTTTTGTTTTGTTGTTTTCTTTTTTTTTGGTATAACTTCACTGAACAACATAATTATTTACATTTTCTCAAACATAAATAGGTGATGGAACTTATAAGATATCGGGTAATACTCCAAATCGGAGTGGGTCAAGATGATAAGTTGAGAAAGAAAATGTTTTTTTTTTAAAGGCTCAAAAGGGTTAACTATGGATATTTAATAAAATGGATGGCTAGAAAGGCTCAAACAGATCAAAGATGGCCTTTCCATCGTCTTTTAGGGCTCTAAATAACCTTCCATATCTACTAGTTAGATGGGCCTCCAAATGTAGCAACACACTTTTTTTTTCTTTTTTTTATTAAGGGTTAACTCAAAAGAAATCTAGAGATCGTGTATACAATAATAAACTGTTAAGCTGTATAAAGAATGGGTAAAAGGGTTACTCTCCAAGAAAAATGATAGGCTCAAAAACTCACTTGGTACTTATTATGACATGTTCATTCCTTCAAGCAACTCATATATGTCTCCGACATCAACATGTAGAATAGCAAACATAATGTAACATCACTTAAGACCAAAGATAATACAAATACTAAAATTTAAATTAATCATGTCACCCAATGTTAAAACAAATCACACAAATTTTTTTTTTTAAACAACATTCTACCCCCCAACCTATGAAAGGAAAATATGCATGCAGAAATGTGAAAATGATGCATAAAAACTAATTAGAAAAGTTACATGTAAAATTATAGAAAACGAAAATGATTTTTTTATTTTTTTTAAAGAAGATGCGTTTCTAGAGGAACTACACTCCATATTCAGCCATCTTCGACTCAAAAGTTGGAAAATGTATATTTATAGAGGAGAAATTAAAAAGAAGAAAAATAAACATAAACACATAATAAAGAAAAAAGAAAATGTCTGAATTTTTTTTAAACGATGAAGATTCGTTTCTAGAGTCACTACACTCTATATTCAGCCATCTTCAACACAAAAAGTTAGCAATAGTTAGTTTCTACAACAAAAAATTAGTAAAAACTTAACCAAAATTCCATAATTGTCGACTATTCCCTCCCCACAACCAGAACGAAACATTGTCCTCAATGTTTGAAATGAAAGAAGTAGAGTTTAGAAGACATCACCTGGGTGGTGCAACACAGAAGAAAATATTTACAGGCGGAGAGTTAAATCTAATTTGTACTTCTTACTGCTGCTACTGTTACCATCATTATTTGGACGCTCCAACACAAAGGTCCAGGGGTCTGGCTCCGGTCTATAAGCTTGTAACAGATCAAGTAGCTCATTAGCAGTGTGAGCACAAATAAAAAGTTTTTTTACATTAGCGGAAATGAAATAGTTTTTTATTGCATGGTTAAGAAATGCGATAAAGCCATCATAAAAGTTATTGACATTTCACAAACCGATGGGTTTCTGGTGGATGTGCAGATGGGCCCAAGATGCTAGTGTGATAAGTGCCTCTAGTGTTGCAAGATCTCCTGGAAGGAAAATAAAAGCATCAGCATGATTAAGCATTGCAGTTATTCTTTCTTGCATATCTGAGACGACTAACTCTTCTCCAGTTGATGAGTCAGACGAACTACCCAATGGTTTTAGGACTCTTGGGATGATGCCTAACACTTGACTTCCTCTGATAAAAGCTGCTTCTGAGACCATTTTTGATAACCCTCGGTTACCTCCTCCATACACCAAGTGTAATTTTCTCGCTGCTATGCTTCGACCAAGATCTATGGCTGCCTCAATGAACTCTTTATGTTTGCCATATGTAAATCCAGAAAGCACACAAATGTTCTTGAATTGTCTATTGGGAGTAGCTGACATTGTGATACTTCTCAAAAACAATTTGTGAGTGCTTGACAAAAAAGAAATCACATTTAAGAGTCTCGGTGATAGTGGGTCATGGTTGTGTATGAGGTAATATGTCAGTGTCAAATAACGCGTAAAGCACGTGGCTCGCAAGTCAAAAAGAAAACAGTAAAAAGAAAAAAGCAAACAGTAATAAAATTATTAAAGACAATAATGCAAACAATAAGACAATAGTGAAATAAAATAACAATAAAGTAAAAGGATATTTACAGGTAGTTGCGACTGTGGCTCACATCTTCCTCTGGTTTTACGTCCAGAAACGGCTTGAACGCCCTCTATGGGTCGAGGATAGGCTTCCTATCCAGTTTTCTTATAAACTGGCAAACAGGGTCGTTTATAGTCAGATTCCTGAGACTATATCGTGCATGCTCTTTCTGGAATAATGGCCATAACTGGAGAATCGCTCCTTGCACATATCCACTGGGATGCGTTTCAAGAGACAAAAGGATATCATCCAATGACTCCTTATTCAAGCCATCCCTAATGAATTGAATCTTATCTTCCCTGTTATCAGACATCATGCCTAAAGAACATGGGTTTTTATTGCAACTCATTCTGGCACACTTATGACAAGCAACAGAAATTCTTCGAGCTCGTCGTTTTCTTGCATAATTTCCTTTACCACAACCAGGCATGTATGCAATAAATTTTGGAGGTAACTCACCTGCCGATCGTACTTTAGCCTCGATTAACCAACGGATGTCAGCAGGTATGTTATTCCTCATGAATAATCGCATGCGTTCGGACCGAGCTTTATAGATCGTAAGGAGGGCATTCTGAGGAAGTGAAGGGAATCGCTTGTGAAGTTTCGCTAGAATCTCGTTTCTGTCCATACCTTCGCCTCAGAATATCAGTTATTATGGGAAACTGAAGTAACCAACTTGATTGTCACGGAGTACCGTTATCCGCCACTTCACTGGGGTAACAAACTAAAGCACACAAACAGAAAAATAAATTAAAACACACAAAGAAAATTAAAATCGTCCTCTTATTGAATTTACCTCAAGCTCCAACTGGATGTCGTAAACACTTCTCTCAATGTCTCTGAGTTGGCTTTCTAAACCCTCACCATAGGCTACTAACTCTGGTGGTTGTAGAGCCCAAATGCGTTGTGTTTTACAAAATTGAATCTGCCTTTTGAGATGAGTTTTGACACGTTGAAGTGGTTTAAGAATGTTCAGGAGGAACGGTCTAAGTATGAGACTCATGATTAAAAATGATAAGAGAAAACTTAATGGTAAAATAAACACACTTATGCAAAAACAATTTCAATTAGCAAAAGAATAATAATAAAAAGAAAGAAAGAAAAATCAAATCAACAAAAAGAAAAAAAAATCAATTCAAATTTGGTGGGTCACTCAAATTTATTTCGGTATCTTCGTCATGTGGTTGGTACTCTAGATATGGCTTTAATCTTTGACCATTAACTTTAAACGTGACACCGTTCTTTGGGTCCTTAATTTCAATTGCCCCATGTGGAAAAACAGTATGAACAATAAAGGGACCAGACCAACGAGAGCGTAACTTACCTGGGAATAGGTGCAAGCGAGAATTGAACAAAAGCACTTTCTGACCTGGAGTGAAGGATTTTCTCATAATTTGCTTGTCATGGAAGACTTTCATTCGTTGCTTGTAAATCTTGGCATTTTCGTATGCGTCATTGCGAATTTCTTCAAGTTCTGCCAGTTATAATCTTCTTTCTGAGCTGGCTTGCTGCATGTCAAAGTTGAATTTCTTGATGGCCCAATACGCACGATGCTCGAGTTCCACAGGTAGGTGGCAAGCTTTTCCATACACTAGCCTGTAGGGTGACATCCCAATCGGGGTCTTGAAAGCCGTTCTATATGCCCATAATGCATCATCAAGTCTTAATGACCAATCTTTTCTGTCCGGCCTCACCGTTTTTTCTAATATGTGCTTTATTTCTCGATTGGATATCTCAACTTGGCCACTGGTTTGCGGATGATACGGAGTCGCCACTTTGTGTGTGATTGAATACTTTGTCAAAAGAGCTTTGAATGCTTTGTTAAAAAAGTGGGCACCACCATCACTGATTATAGCTCGAGGGAATCCAAAGCGCGAGACAATGTTGCTTTTCAAAAATCCTATCACCACCTTGTGATCATTGGTTCTACATGGAATTGCTTCTACCCATTTTGATACGTAGTCAACAGCAACCAATATGTATTGATGGCCAAAAGATGGGGGAAAGGGTCCCATGAAGTCGATACCCCATATGTCAAAAATTTCAACCACTAAAATTGGATTTAATGGCATCATATTCCTTCGCGTAATGCTCCCCATTCGTTGACACCTATTACATGAAGAACAGAAAGTGTAAGCGTCTCGAAATATAGTTGGCCAATAGAAACCACATTGTAAAACTTTAGTTGTTGTTTTCTTAGCATTGAAATGGCCTCCACAAGCTTGTTTATGGCAGAATGAAAGGATATTCGGAATTTCATTTTCTGGGACACATCGTCTAACAATTTGATCAGCACAATACTTGAACAAATACGGGTCATCCCAAAAGAAATTCTTTATCTCTGCAAAGAATTTAGCATTGTCTTGCTTGGTCCAATGCTCTGGAAGTTTACCTGTAACAAGATAATTAACTATATCAGCATACCAAGGTAATACTTCCACACTCATTAATTGTTCATCTGGAAATGACTCATTCAATGGTAATGATTCTGTAATTGTGTCAAAATGGAGACGAGAGAGGTGGTCCGCCACAACATTCTCTGTGCCTTTCTTATCTTTGAATTCCAAGTCAAATTCCTGCAAAAGTAACACCCAACGAATTAGTCTGGCTTTTGCATCTTTCTTTGTGAGAAGATATTTAAGAGCAGCATGATCCGTGAATATAATTATTTTACAACCAATGAGATATGATCGAAATTTTTCCAATGCAAACACTACTGCTAGCATTTCTTTTTCAGTAGTTGAATAGTTCAACTGTGCATCATTCAATGTCATACTAGCATAATAAATAACATGGGGAATTCGATCAACTCTTTGTCCTAATACTGCTCCTACTGCATAATCAGATGCATCACACATTAGCTCAAATGGTAAGCTCCAGTTTGGGGCCTGAATGATGGGTGATGATGTCAACAACTGTTTTAATTTTTCAAACGCCATAAGACATGAATCATTAAAGATAAAAGGTACATCCTTAGCAAGTAAATTGCATAAGGGTCTAGAAACTTTGCTAAAATCTTTAATGAAACGTCTATAGAAACCAGCATGCCCAAGGAAAGATCTTACTTCTCTGACTGTTTTGGGTGGAGGAAGATTAGAAATGAGATCCACCTTAGCTTTGTCAACCTCAATACCTTTGCTCGAAATGATGTGACCGAGAACAATACCTTGTTTTACCATAAAATGGCATTTCTCTCAATTTAAGACCAAGTTCTTCTCGATACATCTCTGCAGAACTAGTGTTAGATGATGTAAACATTGATCAAACGAATCACCAAAGACAGAAAAGTCATCCATAAAGACTTCAAGGAATCGTTCAACCATATCAAAAAAAATGCTCAACATGCATCGTTGAAATGTAGCAGGTGCATTACATAATCCAAATGGCATCCTCCTATATGCAAATGTGCCAAAAGGGCAAGTGAAAGTGGTTTTCTCCTGATCTTTTGGTGTTATGGGGATCTGATTATATCCTGAGTAGCCATCTAGAAAGCAATAAAATTCATGACCTGCTAATCTATCATGCATTTGATCAATAAATGGTAAGGGAAAATGGTCTTTACGTGTGACAGAATTCAACTTTCTGTAATCAATGCATACACGCCATCCTGTAGTCACTCTAGTGGGTATCAATTTATTATCAGCATTCATAACTACTGTGACTCCTGACTTTTTAGGGACAACTTGTACAGGACTGACCCATGAACTATCAGAAATTGGGTAAATGATACCTGCATCTAATAGTTTAAGGACTTCTGTTCTAACAACTTCTTTCATGTTAGGATTTAACCGACGTTGCATCTCCCTAGTAGTTTTAGCATTTTCATCAAGGTGAATGTAATGCATGCAGTCTACTGGGTTTATACCTTTTATGTCTGCTATGGTCCATCCTAATGCCCCTTTGTGCTCTTTCAAAACATCTAACAACTTACCTTTTTGTTCGTCATTGAGGGATGATGAGATGATTACCGGCAGAGTGCTTTCTTCTCCCAAAAATGCATATTCCAAAGTGTTGGGCAATGGTTTGAGCTCGAGTTTCGGTGGTGATTCTGATGATGGAATGAGTTGCTTCTCTGATGGTGCTAGTTGTTCAACTCTTGACTTCCATTTATTAGTATCCATAGATAGTGCTGAGTCAAGCAGGGCGTTGACCTCATCGACCGATCTATCAATATCAAAATCCAAACCAAAGTGAGTTAAACATGTTTGTAAAGGATCATCACTAAGGTTTGAAAGAAAAGTGTCATCAACTAATGCTTCAATTAAATCCACATCAACAATTCCATCATCTGCACTGTGAGGTTGTTTGGCAATGTTGAAAATGTTTAGCTCCATAGTCATGTTGCCGAAGGACAACTGCATATTTCCAGTCCTGCATTGAATGTGAGCATCCGCAATTGCCAAGAAAGGTCGGCCTAGAATAATGGGGATGTGCTTCCTTAAATCATGTATTGGTTGAGTGTCAATTACAATGAAATCAACAGGAAAATAAAACTTGTCTACCTGGATAAGCACGTCCTCCACAATACCACGAGGTATTTTCGTGGACCGATCTGCAAGCTGTAACACCACTGGAGTTGGGTGCAATTCTCCAAGTCCAAGTTTCACGAATACAGAGTAAGGCAATAGATTTACACTAGCTCCTAAATCCAACAAAGCATTCTCAATTGTGTGGTTCCCTATACTACATGAGATAGTGGGGGAGCCTGGGTCTTTGCATTTTAAAGGAATTTTATGTTGGAGTATAGAACTAACGTTTTCTGTTAAAAATGCCTTCTTTTGAACATGCATATTTCTCTTTTTAGTACAAAGGTCTTTAAGAAATTTGGCATAAGATGGAACTTGTTTAATTGCATCAAGTAAAGGGATGTTAATACTTACCTGTTTGAAGATTTCAAGAATCTCACCTGTGGATTTTCCCTTTTTTCCTTTCGCTAACCTCTGAGGAAATGGAGCTTTCGGAACATATTCTCGTGAGTTGGTTTCTTCTTTCTCCTCCGGTGATGAGTCATCAATATTCACAGGTACAATTTGATTTTCTTTTGTCACCGGCATCTCCACTTTGTTGTCGACTTCTTTTCCTTTTTGCAAGGTCATTACTGCTTTGACCTCTCCATGCTGCTGTGGTGAACTGGTACTTGCTTCATGCACTCCTTTAGGATTAGGCACTGGTTGACTTGGAAACTTACCTTTCTCAACGGTCATTGCCAAGGTCTGAACTGAAGAAGCAAGTTGTCCCACCATCTTCTCGAGGCTTGAAACTGATTGGGCTTGTGAATTGAAGCCTGCTCTCAACTCATTTCGTAGTCCATCAATGGTGCGGTTCTGTTGCTCAATCGTGGAGTGAGTAACATTCTTGAAATTTTGGAATGCATCCTCCCATGGTCTGGGTTGAGAGTAGTTCTGGTTCTGATTGTATGGTCTAAATGGGGGCTGAGAGGCTTGAGGAATTTGTGGAATTGGTTGCATTAGTGGAGCTGGAGCTGCTGGTCCATTTTGTTGGAATCCTTGAGACCATGAAAAATTAGGGTGGTCTCTCCATCCAGGATTATATGTGTTGGAGTATGGGTTGTAATTCGATGGTTTTCTTATTACACCTATGGCATTGGCTTGATCTGAGTATGAGTTATGGTCATGTGATTCTGTTGATTTAGCAGTCGATAACGATGCTATTTGTCGAGCAAGACCTTCAACCATCTCCTTGACTTCTTTGATTCCTGAAGTTGATTTGCCAATTTGAACCTCATTCACTCCTTTAATTCTTCTAGTAGTCCTGAGTGATCGACTCCGTTGTTGAGAATTATCTGCTTGTCGCTGGAAGAATTCCCAAATTTCTGATGCACTTTTTGACATTAGCTCTCCTCCACTTGTTGCCATTAGCCATTCTTGCACATTCGGCAGTAATCCCTCCAAAAAGTATTGACATTGGTGCCATTTCTCGTACCTATGATGTGGACACTTCAAGAGTAGCCCATTGAATCGCTCCCATGTTTCGAAAAATTGCTCGTCCTCTCTCTGGGTAAACTCCGAGATTTCCCTGCGAATAGCATTGGTTTTATGCACTGGGAAATATTTATTCAAAAATTTAGTTACCATTTGTTCCCATGATGAAATGCTATTGGCAGGCAATGTATTAAGCCATGAACGAGCTCTATCCTTTAAAGAAAATGGGAATAATCTGAGTTTAACATCATCATCTGAAAAATTTTCATATTTAAAAGTTTGACAAATGGCATGAAAATAATTCAGATGATTATATGGGTCCTCATTTTCTAAGCCATAAAATGTGGGGAGACAATTTAGCACACTAGGTTTTAATTCAAAACTCCTAGCAGCTACATTTGGGTATCTTATGCATGATGTGCTCAAATTAGCTAAGGGACTAAAATAGTCCTTAAATGGCCTCTTCTGCGGTGCTTGTAAATCCATTCCAAATTTATTTTTAATGTGCCTGTGTGTGAGAAGTGTTTTTTCTAATTCAAAGTCTATAGGTTCAAGATTAGGTAATAATGACCTACGACCATGCATGCAAAACAAATAAAATAAAAATAAAGATGGGAACAAAACAAATAAAAATAAAGAAGAGGGAGAAATTACGATACTAACCTTATTGCGCTATTACAACCTTTCTATAAAAATACACAAAAATAAATACGTGAAATAAATTAACTAAAAATTAAATTAATAAAATAAAAAAATTACAAAGAAAAAAAATTGAAAATTAAATTACAGAATTTTAAAGAAGAAAAAGAAATACTAACCTTTAAATTGTAGATTTATTTTTTTTTTAATGAAAAAAAAATTACAAGAAAACAATTAAAAGAAATTATTCACAAAATTAATTCTATGAATTAAAATTACTTACCTCCCCGGCAACGGCGCCAAAAACTTGTTGTGCAAATTTTAATGTACTCGCAAGCGCACGAATCTATTGTAGTATAGATCAATGGTGACGAGTGTCGATCCCACGAGGAGGTGGATTTTAATTATATGTAGAATTAATTTTGTAAATGGGTGGTTGAAATTGTGGTGGAAATGATTTAAATTATCCTAAAATTGGAATTGAGATGGCGATAATAAATTCTAAAATTGGAATTGCAATGGCGAGAATAAATTGAAGAGAATTCTATTGAAATGACGTACTTGGGTATCTGGATCCGTATCAACATGCATCATGGGCTAAATAATCCGTATTAATGCCAATTAAATCATGAAGGGGGAATCCACACCTCATGAACCACGCTCTAATCAATATGGTGCTAAGGGCTTATCGTGCCAAATAATAATAACCTTGTACTAGAGGGCCGGTGAAACCAAGGCGGTACTAGACAAGATTAGTATTATTTGTCGACGAGAAGTCAAAACATCCACAAAAACTAGAGGGGAAGAGAAAATAAATTTACCAAATTAAGCTCATGACACATGTTGAGACTTCACCTTCAACCCAAGCTTGAAAGAAAATTAGCCACTCATAATTGAACTAGGGGCAAAATGGAAATTTATTAAAATACGAAGAAAATACAAGATGGAGAAGGAGTTACAGAAAATAGATCCCAAAAATGGATTCAGAGATATCAAATTAGGGGGGAGAGGCCCCCTTTTTATAGATACATGGAGTAAATCATGGCCATCGGATTAAAAATAGTTTGGACGCTCAGGATTGCGCCACGTCATCAGTCAACAGTCCATGGTTTGACCACGCGGATGAACAGTAACACGGTTTGGTCCGACTTTAAACAGTAACGCGGTTTGGTTGAAAATAATCCTGTGTGATGCATGCACCGTATGCGAGATTTTTCGTCCATTGATATGCTGCCACGTCACCATCAACAGTTTATAAGAATTTTAGTCCAACAGGATCGTGACACCTCATCAGTCAATGCCACATCATCGGTCCGTCTATGTGAACAGTGTCGTGAACAGTAACATATACAGTACCGTACACGTGAATAGTACCGTACATGTGAACAGTGCCATTTTTCCTTTTATGCTCCTCCTAAGGTTTTCGACTGTCCTGAGTTCAAAAGTGATGTCCGTTTTGCCATCTGATTTCTCGTTTATTGTGAAATGACTATGATGCCCCTAAAATACATAAAATACTTAATTAAAATAAAACACATGTAATTAAATCACAAGAAGGTTAAATACATAAAAGTAAGGGTTGTTAGTAAGACTTGAAATGTAAAATGACGGTTTTCTCCTTTATAAATATGCATTTTCTAACACTCAACAATATAGATGGAGATTAACAGGGTTAAATTATCTTATGATAACTATTTTATTGTAAACCGATAAGGTTTGAAGGGTGCAGTTGGCTACTGGGGTGGACCCCTCTTCCGTTTAAGTATACCCCATGTCTCTTTTGAAATAGACAATAAAAAGAATTTCATCACATTTAAATACGATTAAAGTGCTTATAGTATAGTGGTAAGGGTTCTCTTTTATTGCTTTAAAGGCGTTGAGTTTCCTTGATATTGAAGAAAACATAGGGGGGATTGTTGTAGCTACTAAGTCAATGGTTGATTTCAAACAAACTATTGGGGATTGCGGTTATTTAATGCTAGATGGTCAGCTACTCTGTTTACATAGTCCAATTAATAGGAGATTTGACACAATTTTGGTACAAGAGAGATTAGATAGGTCCTTTTACAACTACCACTAGAGATATTTGTTTAAAGGTTTCTTTTTTTATCATATGGAAACTGTGGCCTCGGATTATAAGCCTATCATGATGACAATTGCCAAAAGAGTCGAAGTAGTCAGTTTAAGCACCATAAATCTTCTCAGTCACTTATGATGACTGTACGGATATAATCTAGAATATTTGGTCAGCTAATGCCACAAGCAAAACCACATATCTCACCAGAATATTTGATCAGCCAATGCGACAAGTATAACCACATATCTCACTAAGGATTTTATCTCTTATATCTTAGACTAATTTTTAGGTCCTGTTTGGGACTGAGATTAGGCATATGTAACTTAAAAAGATAAAACATTAAACTATTTGGTTAACTGGTGTGTGTACACTATATAATGTATAGTGGTGTCAATATGCAAGTGTACACAATAAGTAATATAATGATGAGTATCAAGATCGTCTTCATAAGGATTGATATTATAGGACTTGCTACAACAATCTTAATAGTGCAATTTTAGTAAACTAAATAAAACAAAATAAATGATGAGATTAATGATCTAATGAAATAAAAAATGCAATAAACAAAATGTAGTAAGGAAAAACTAGTGTCAAACAAAAATACATACTTCAATGATAAATTGGTAGTTGGGTTCTAAACTCATTTAATGGTTATTGGCTATCTTACTCTTGAGATGCAGTTGGTTTAACATTTACTACAGCACTAGGCAGAATCTCTAATGTATCCTCAGTTTGTCGCATGTTGGATATCTTATGTCTATATGCAATCTAACAGTGACCAGATGTTAAACTAACATTAAACATAACATTATACGATCTAGGCTCTATTTACCCTATAAGGTGAATTCTTATGTCTAGTTCTTTACTAATCTTAGTTTAGGATAAGTTGGTCAGATCTCAGATCCCTGCATCATCATTAAATTTGTTTGGTGGGAAGCTGATGATTAGTTAGCACCATGAGCAGATTTTCTATGAGCAGATGTTTTGTGAGCAGAAAACCCATGAGCAGATAATCCATGAGCAGACGATCCATGAGCAGAGAACCCATGAGCAGATAACCCATGAGCAGACGATCCATGAGCAAAGAACTCATTAGCAGGCAATCCATGAGCAGATAACCCGTGAGCAGACGATCCATAAGCTGAGAACTCATGAGCAGGCAATCCATGAGCAGATAACCCATGAGCAAACGATCTGTGAGCAGATAACCCATGAGCAGACAATCCATGAGCAGATAACCTGTGAGCCTGTGAACACAACCAATGGTCAGGAGGTGCCGGAAGTTTTTCCGGCGAGAACCCTCCGACGCTCAAGTCAGGGATTCGGGTCTTACTTGGAAAAATCCATACCACAATTCATATGGCTTAATTATGATTGCTTTAAACAAAAAGCTTTTAAGTAAATTTAAAGGAAAAGAATTCAAAATAATCAATCTTAAATAAATCACAGGCGAAAGAGAAATTTCTCTGTGGTAGAGAGAGAAAAATATCCAATGGGTTCAGTTGCTTAGAGAGAGAGAGAGATAGAAGAATCCCATTTCCTTTCCTTTTCTAGGATTTTTATAGAAAACTATAGCGGTTTTCATCCACTAAGAATATGGTCCCTAATATTTCGGAGAAAATGTTTTGACTGAATCGTGCTTTCTGGTAACTTCCTGGTCGAGGTGACCAATAACATCCTGGTCGAGGTGATGTGCTCGAGGTGACCACATATTATTCTGGTCGAGGTGACCAATAACATCCTGGTCAAGGTGATGTGCTCGAGGTCACCACATATTATTCTGGTCGAGGTGACCAATAATATTCTGGTCGAGGTGATCTGCTCAACTATTTGCTCGCTTTTACTCTAGAGGAGAGCATGATAATGTATGAGCAAACACCTTTATCTTGGTCACCCTATTTCATTCCCTAAACACCAGTCCCCCAGTTTCTAGTGTTGAGAGTGAACGAATCAAGACTGGAAACTTTGGTGGTTTGCTCGCCTTCGCTTGGTTGAGCAGATCTTGGCATGCTTAACTTCCTGTCTCGCCATAAAACAGGCTTTGAGACTTGGTGAGCCTTTGCATGCCTTAGTAAATTCTTCAATGCTTGGGATTCTGCTCGCCTTCTCGTGTTCGAACATATACTGGCACGCTTGGCTTCTGGTCTCGCCATAAACAGGCTTTGAGACTTGGTGAGCCTTTGCATGCCTTAGTAAATTCTTCAATGCTTGGGATTTTGCTCGCCTTCTCGTGGTCGAGCAGATCCTGGCACGCTTGGCTTCTGGTCTCGCCATAAACAGGCTTTGAGACTTGGTGAGCCTTTGCATGCCTTAGTAAATTCTTCAATGCTTGGGATTCTGCTCGCCTTCTCACGGTCGAGCAGATCCTGGCATGCTTGGCTTCTGTCTCGCCATGAACAGGCTTTGAGACTTGGTGAGCCTTTGCATGCCTTAGTGACTTCTTCGATGCTTGGGGATTCTGCTCGCCTTCGCGCGGTCGAGCAGATCCTGGCATGCTTGGCTTCTGTCTCGCCATGAATAGGCTTTGAGACTTGGTGAGCCTTTGCATGCCTTAGTGACTTCTACGATGCTTGGGGATTCTGCTCGCCTTCCCGCGGTCGAGTAGATCCTGGCATGCTTGGCTTTTGTCTCGCCATAAACAGGCTTTGAGACTTGGTGAGCCTTTGCATGCCTTAGTGACTTCTTCGATGCTTGGGGATTCTGCTCGCCTTCGCGCGGTCGAGCAGATCCTGGCATGCTTGGCTTCTGTCTCGCCATAAACAGGCTTTGAGACTTAGTGAGCCTTTACATGCCTTAGTAAATTCTTCAATGCTTGGGATTCTACTCGCCTTCTCGCGGTCGAGCAGATCCTGGCATGCTTGGCTTCTGTCTCGCCATAAACAGGCTTTGAGACTTGGTGAGCCTTTGCATGCCTTAGTAAATTCTTCAATGCTTGGGATTCTGCTCGCCTTCTCGCGGTCGAGCAGATCCTGGCATGCTTGGCTTCTGTCTCGCCATGAACAGGCTTTGAGACTTGGTGAGCCTTTGCATGCCTTAGTGACTTCTTCGATGCTTGGGGATTCTGCTCGCCTTCGCGCGGTCAAGCAGATCCTGGCATGCTTGGCTTCTGTCTCGCCATAAACAGGCTTTGAGACTTGGTGAGCCTTTGCATGCCTTAGTGACTTCTTCGATGCTTGGGGATTTGCAATATGTAAAATCAAAATAAAATGTTATAGTAGATTCTAAGCAGCATGCGTATATAAGTTAAGTAACCATTAAGATAATTTAAAACCCAACTACATTAAAGTTTAACTCATGATTGTTAACATGTATGTGTCTATAATATTGATTTTGATGATAACAAAATTTATATGTTTTTTATTAAAAATGTTGGAGCTTTCATTAATAAAAAAATGCTTAAAGCTGTATAATATTTCTAGATATGTTTATGAATTTGGATAATCATCAACTTTAATTGGATAATCGTCAACTTTAACTGGAAAATCATTCTCTGTAAAAGTCTGTTAAAATACTGATTCTGAAAAATAACGGTGAACCGTTAACTAAAAACGGTTAACTGCTAATTTTCAGAAGGTCATAGATTATAACTGTGAACCGTTTAGCAAGAACAGATGGTCACAATTTGTTTTGCAGGATTCTAGAAATAAACAACTAACCGATAATTTTCAGAAAGATATTACATTCCAATCAAGAAATCTGCCTCCGAAGATAAAGCCGAGCAACTCAATGCAGAGCTGGAAGCTGCAGCAACCAGAGTCACGCGTACACCCACAGAAGCCCAACAGTTACTTGACATCATTGCCGCCATTACAGCTGAAGGACAGGCAGCTAATGTACCAACCCCAGCTCCTTCATAGCCCACTCATAGCAAATTTATTCTTGCTAGTCTGAGAGGATCCAGTAAAAGAAAGGGCAACACTTCTAGAGGCACTGCTATAGCAGCCTCGACAGAACCAAAAAGGACCAGATCGGTGTCAACCAAGCAAGCTGCCCCAGCCGCAACTCCTCCCACCAGCCCATTGAAGAAAAAGACAAAGACGTTGTCAGCTACCTCCCCACAAGCCTCCCCAAAGGATAAGGTGCGCAGTGCATTCAAGAAGCGCTGATGTCATACCACCATGTTGCAGCAATACCCAAACAACAGGGGAGTATCCCTTTCTTGCTAGTCAATTTATTTAATTCTGCAAAAATTTTCTTTTATTATGTTTTCAATTTGTGTGGTATTTTCTAATGTCCTCCTCCATGTCCTTGTCAAATTGTGTGACTTTGCTATTGTGTGCTTGTGAGGACACAACACCTTGGTGGGGATGTATATCTGGGTGCTTTGGATATGTGTTTATATATGTGTTGTGTGAAGCTCTGATATCTAATATTTGTGTATGGATTTGAAATCCTAATGAAGATAAATTGAGTGTTAATGGGTGATTATAAGAATGCCGAGTAGAGACAGTAATAGATGGAGAATGAAATTCTGTCCTTACACTTAAAATTTGGTGGAGTTTTATGAGACTGCTGCAGTAGAGCCAAAAGAATAGAAAAGATCTTAAGTTCGGGAGGGAAAAAGTTTGATTGACTGTGCTGGCTATGAATTAAATTCTGCTCTAATGGCTCAAGTTGCTGAGTAACTAGAGCTGAGTATGTACCCCATATGTAGAGTTGCGTTCAAAAGCAACAATAATTATGAGCAGTGTTGTAGCAATTACCTTTGTTAAAAAAAAAAGAGAAAAGTGAGACAATAATATAAAGAAGTCCCCTGTCTAGAATATTGAGTAGCCAAGTCTGTTTATGAACCCCATGTTCAGCCTTGAGTAAAAGATATCTCTAAATAAGATTATGTTACAGATATTACTACAGCAACTCTGATCTGTGCATGGTTTGAGTAATTGGGTGTCATCATTACAATTGATTAGCATTCACATGAAAAATAAATATTGTAGTGAAGAGGTTGAATACTCTCAAGTTTTCATTCTTAAAGACAGCACAATTTGAGTATGAGAGATTTATGCTACCCCATATATGAATAAAATTGTGTTACTGCTGAATTATATGCAATCTCTTGGTAATGTTGTAGCATCTCTAGAATTCAATCAAAGTAACACACACACACTATGGACAGAAGGAAGCTTAAGTCTAGAACTGATTTACTATGGTCATTTTGCATTATTGGGTTTGTGATCTGAAGGTGGAAGAATCCTTGCAAATTTGATAAAAGAGCTAAGTTGTGTGTTGCATGATTTTTGCGTGAAGTGTTAGTATGTTGTCATTACTTGAGGACAAGTAATGGTTTAAGTTTGGGGGTGTGATAACTCCATGAAATGAGAGTTATTACAACAATTTTAGACTTAAATCAAGATCACTTAGAGAGTAAATGAGGTGTTTTTATTATATTTTGGTTATATTTTGCATAAATATTCATTTTAGTGAGTCTTAGTAAGTTTTGCTTGAATTAAAGTAATTTGTGCTCAAAATATGTGCATAATTGTAGGTTTTCAGAAGTTTATAATTCATGAAGGGATGCTGAGATATTAGACCAGCAAGAGGAGGAAAGAATATGGCCACAAAAGAAGTTAAGCACAACCGAGAACAGTGCAGTGTTCTAGCCGTTGTTAGAGCAACAATTGTTGTAGCAATCCTGGAGCACTGAGGGAGAAAACTTAGCGCGGGTCAGCTGCAGAATTGCGATCTGCAGTTTCCTAATTTAACTCATGCACGCCCGAGGCTTTTGTTTACCCTAGTTTTTAGTTATAAAAGGAGGCGCGCACCACATAAAACGGCGGCAAGGAATTATCATTAAACACATTAAAGAGAAAAAGAAGAAAAAGATCAGAATTCAAGAGGACAGCTTCAGCAGCATTGAAAAATCCCGCAGAGTTATTTGGATTTACTTTTTTCCGTTCTCAACTTATATCTTTCTTCTTTCTTTGACTAATCTAATGTATCCCGTGAACAATATGTTGATATTTGTTTTTCTCTTTCAGAATATGAACTAGATTTGCTTGTAGTTGAGTGACAAACAATCTAATAGTTCTTGACTGTTCTTATGAGTTGCTATGTCATTGTTGTAGCATTTTACTCTAGTAGCTATTATTATAACTGTTATTTCAGTTGACCACTCATTTAATAGTTCAAGTTAAAATAGAGCCACAAAAGGGCATGTCTTAGCAGATATTATTAGAGTAATACTTAATCTTAATTTAAGTTTCCTGGATTAAGTTATCTTGAATCTCATAAGGGCTATACTTGAAGTTAAGATTTCTGACACACTAGACATAGGTACTCACCTTGTAGGGTGGAGAGACTAAAGGGTCATAAGGCCATG
Source organism: Citrus x clementina (assembly GCF_000493195.1). Taxonomy (NCBI): domain Eukaryota; kingdom Viridiplantae; phylum Streptophyta; class Magnoliopsida; order Sapindales; family Rutaceae; genus Citrus; species Citrus x clementina. Next base: position 22,809,966 of record NW_006261964.1, on the reverse strand, counting down.
CCGTAGGTAAAATAGCAACTGGTCATTGCTAATATACTTAAGGGTGTGAGAGTTCCAACACGCAACAGCTGAGGATGCAGACTAATTCTGACTAGTGCTGTAGCAATTGCTGTGACAACTGGTGTTAACTTGATGAAAAGCAGTCAGCTCATAAAGAGAGTTTGATCATTCAACTACCATATTTTCAATTGAATCTTAGACATATTTAATTTAATTTATTTCATTACTGCATTGTTTTATTTTATTCTCTCACAATTATCAATTTCAATAGAACCTACTTTACATTTGTTAACTTTGGACTTAAGTTAGATTGCACTATTGTGATTGTTGTAGCATTTCTAGTGACATCAATCCATGTGGAGACGATCTTGAATATTCATCACTTTATTACTTGTTGTGTACACTTGCACATTGGCATCAATAGCATTTGATTACAAAAATCTACCAACAAAGACCTATCGTCGGAGGAGAAAGAAGAAACCAACCCACGAGAATATGTTCCTAAAGCTCTATTTCCTCAAAGGTTAGCTAAAGGAAAGAAGGGAAAATTCACAAGTGAGATTTTTGAAATCTTCAAACAGGTAAGTGTTAACATCTCTTTACTTGATGCTATAAAACAAGTGTCATCTTATGTCAAGTTTCTTAAAGACCTTGTACTAAAAAAAGAAACATTCACGTTCAAAATAATGTCTTTTTAATAGAAAACGTTAGTTCTATACCCCAACACAAAATTCCTCTAAAATACAAAGACCCATGCTCCCCCATTATCTCATGTAGTATAGGGAACCACACAATTGAGAATGCTTTGTTGGATTTAGGAGCTAATATAAATATGTTACCCTGCTCAGTATTTTTGAAATTTGGACTGGGAGAATTACACCCAACTCCAGTGGTGTTACAACTTGCAAATTGCTCCACAAAAATACCTCGTGGTGTTGTGGAGGACGTGTTTATCCAGGTAGATAAGTTTTATTCTCCTGTTGATTTCATTGTAATTGACACTCAACCAATCCAGGATTCAAGGAAGCACATCCTCATTATCCTAGGCTGACCTTTCTTGGCAACTGTCGATGCTCACATTCAATGCAGAACTGGAAATATGCAGTTGTCCTTTGGCAACATGACTATGGAGCTAAACATCTTCAACATTGTCAAACAACCTCATAATGCAGATGATAGAATTGTTGATGTGGATTTAATAGAAGCATTAGTTGATAATACTTTTCTTTTAAACCTTAGTGATGACCCTTTACAAACATGTTTAATTCACTTTGGTTTGGATTTTGATATTGACAAATCAGTTGATGAGGTCAACGCCCTACTTGACTCAGCACCATCCATGGACACTAATAAATGGAAGTCAAAAGTTGAACAACTAGCACCATCAGAAAAGAAACTCAACCCATCATTAGAATCACCATCGAAACTCGAGCTCAAACCATTACCCAACACTTTGGAATATGCATTTTTGGGAGAAGAAAGCACTCTGCAAGTAATCATCTCATCATCCCTGAATGACAAACAAAAAAGTAAGTTGTTCGATGTTTTAAAAGAGCACAAAAGAGCATTATGATGGACCATAGCTGACATAAAAGGTATAAACCCAGTAGACTGCATGTATTACATTCACCTTGATGAAAATGCTAAACCTACTAGGGAAATGCAACGTCGGTTAAATCCTAACATGAAAGAAGTTGTTAGAACTGAAGTCCTTAAGCTATTAGATGCGGGTATCATTTATCTCATTTATGATAGTCCTAATGCAGCCATGAGTTGATCGAAAATAGATTTGAACTGCTTGTACACTTCACTAGTGGCTTTAGCAAAAATAAGACTATCGTTAGCAAACAAGAGGTGTAAAAAAGTCAACGCATTACGATTGAAACCAACCCCATGTATCAACTTTTCATCCATTGCATGAGACAGTAAATGTAATATATATCAACTTTTCATCCATTGCTTTTAATGTCTCCATCGATTACGACTGAAAAAGAGGCTGAAGATATACCTCACATAACTAAATCTACCTATTTTGCTAAAAAGCCCATCTTGAACATTGCTTATTTTGAAAAAAAAAAAAAACCACTCCACTCTGTCACAAGCTTTATCTTTCTGCCTCCTCTTTTATTTCTGATATGATGCAAAACATTTATATCCAATTACCAAATTATCTCTAATAGATCGTTAAGGAATAAAAGCAGTTTGAAAATGGGAAATGATTTGATCTAAGAGAGGTTTAATTCTATTTGCAATTGCTTTGGCCACATTCTATACACCATATTGCACAAACTGATTGGTCTGAATTCATGCACCTTTTTTCTAGAGTCTTAATTTTAGGGATGAGAGCAATTAAAGTATGGTTAAGTTAAGAAATATTTCCTCCCTCAATCAGAAAATGGAAGCACACTCTGGTTACCTTCTCCTGAACCAAATTCCAATATTTTTGGAAAAATAATGCTGGAAATACATCTGAACAAGGAGCTTTCAAAGGATTTAACTGAAATAAAGTCGTTTTAAGCTCTTCTTTAGAAAAAAAAAAAAAAAAGGCTAGACTAAAGTGACAGTCATATTGTCCTCCAAAGGATCTGTTAATTGAAATAAAGTCACAAGGTAGTCCACAAATGCCTTCCTAATATCTTCAGGGTCCTCTATCCAGTTGTTTTCTTTGTCTACAATACCATGAACTGTGTTTCTTTTTCTCCTGTCAGTTGTTTTGTATGAAAGAATTTTTTATTTTTATCCCAAGTTTTAACCATGTGACTCTAAACTTTTGTCTCCAGTATAATTCCTCATTCATCATAAATTTGTCAATTTGCTACTCCACAGATTGATTTCATCTGGATTCATTAATTCTGGAGGGCTACTTTCAAGAGCAGTTAGCATGTACTGAAGACAATTAAATTCCTACTTCCTCTTTTGAAATTTCTATAAACTCCAAGACTTAGGTCATGTTTACTATTGAGGTAGTAAATATAATTTTTAAATAATAATTTTGACTTAGGTCCTATTTGCTATTGAGGTACTATAATTATAAAACTGTAACTATAAAACAAAGTTAATAGTATATAGTAAATACAATTTTTGAATAACAATTTTGGCAAAATTATTACAGAGATAATAGATTTTTCATCTTAAAAGCATAAAATTAAATTAACTTAGCCGCCAAGCTATAGCAGCTATCGTTAACAATAACTCTATGATATGAGAGTTATCATAACATTTATAGACCTAAACTAATATTACTTGGAGAGTTAATGATGAGTTTTTATCCTATTTTTAGTAAATTTTGCATCAGTATCTATTTAAGCTTAATTATAATAATTTGATTTGTTTTAAATCATTTTTACCTCTAATTAAATGTGATATTGTAGGTGACCCAAAAGCTCATGCTTTGTTGATGGATGCTTTAGAAGAGGGACTACATTGCTGCAGCAACAGGCTTGCAAAAAACAACAAAAGACTTATCTGCATATGAACAAAAACAAGACTGAGCCACAGAAAATGCTAGAGCAAATGCTGCAGCAATCCAGGACCCAAGTACAGACAAAACTGTCCATGTTGTTCACGTGCTATCTGATAGATTCTGCTACAGCCGTTACTGCACTGCCACTGTCAGGTGCAAACAAAACAGTGGCAAGCATGGCAAGCAGCACAAAAAGATATGTGGTTCTAGAATACCAAGAATGGATAAATGTCCTCATGCCTTTCTTAGTTGACCTAATCCCAAGTTATAAAAGGGCACATTTTAAGAAAACACAATATAGATATATCCATTGCGATAACACACAAAAAAAAAGGGAAAAAAAGGATTTTAGAGCTGCAACAGAGGGTATCTTATTGTGAAGAATGAGAAAAAAACTTGAAGACTAAAGCGTGACACTTTGGTCCTTTTTGTATCTCAACTTTATTCTTATATTTTGCTTGTTGTATTTTCTCTTTGATGATGTATTTCATGGCAAACATTTACGTTTTTACTATTTTAAAGTTCATCATCAAAATATTAACTAGGCAATCCAATAGGGGGTGAATTGGGTTTTTAAAAATTAAGCAACTAAAACTTAATGCAATTCAAACAAATCAATCAAATTCAAAATAAACAAATTAATGCGCAATGAAAAATAAAGAGATATGGTAAGAGAGAGCAAACACGTGATTTTTATGTGATTCGGCCAACCGTGCCTACGTCCACGCCTCCAAGCTCACCGGGCTTAAGGATTTCACTAAGTAAGCCTCCAAGACTTCAACAACTCTTGCAATTGACTTCCAATGTGTCAACAAACCTTTACAGTTTACAACATGAGATTATCCCCAATCTCTTAGCCAAGTATATCTCAACACTTACAACTTCTCAAAGAAAAAGCTTACAAATGAATTTTTCTCACATATTGTGTTTGATTGCAAATGAAAGTTCAATGTGTAAATCAAAGAAACATAAAAAAATTTAAAGCTCAATAATGGTTGTATGCTCAGTAGCAAGCTTAATGATAACTCGTAGATCTAGCTTTATTTGAATTTGATTGAGTTATTTTATAGTTGGAGCTGAAAACTAGCCGTTGTTGACTTTCTAGACAAAATCAGGTCACCATTAATTGCTATTAGTTAACCATTTTGACTAGTCCAAATGACCGTTGAACTGAGATTTTAAATAGTCGGTTAAGCGTTTGGGATTGTCAGTTAGCTGTTAATTTTCATAAACGTGCAAAACAAATTTGGCTTGACCATTTTTGCAAAATATTGTAACGATAATATTGGTTGCTACAGCACCCAATTGTGTGCTCTAGCAACGGTTACACAGTCTTCGCAAATAGCTGCTGACACGTGGCTTGCCTTTGTAATCTGTTAACATTATAGCCTCAATTGTTAGTACTGAATCTAACTTTAATAAGTGTGACTTGGCATTTTTTTTTTAGAGTAACAAGAAAAAAAACAAAACAAGAAAAGATAAAAGTTAAACCATTCTGAATAAAGATAATAATAAATAAATAAAGAAAAAAATTCTATGACAAAGCCATGGAGGATCCATCTCATTCGAAATGATTGCCTCAGCAATGGGTTACCTCCCATCGAGCGCTTGATTTAAGGTCCTTCAGCCTAACGTTACTTGAGTGCTCATAATGTTCAAACAGGTAAGTGTTAACATCTCTTTACTTGATGCTATAAAACAAGTGTCATCTTATGTCAAGTTTCTTAAAGACCTTGTACTAAAAAAAGAAACATTCACGTTCAAAATAATGTCTTTTTAATAGAAAACGTTAGTTCTATACCCCAACACAAAATTCCTCTAAAATACAAAGACCCATGCTCCCCCATTATCTCATGTAGTATAGGGAACCACACAATTGAGAATGCTTTGTTGGATTTAGGAGCTAATATAAATATGTTACCCTGCTCAGTATTTTTGAAATTTGGACTGGGAGAATTACACCCAACTCCAGTGGTGTTACAACTTGCAAATTGCTCCACAAAAATACCTCGTGGTGTTGTGGAGGACGTGTTTATCCAGGTAGATAAGTTTTATTCTCCTGTTGATTTCATTGTAATTGACACTCAACCAATCCAGGATTCAAGGAAGCACATCCTCATTATCCTAGGCTGACCTTTCTTGGCAACTGTCGATGCTCACATTCAATGCAGAACTGGAAATATGCAGTTGTCCTTTGGCAACATGACTATGGAGCTAAACATCTTCAACATTGTCAAACAACCTCATAATGCAGATGATAGAATTGTTGATGTGGATTTAATAGAAGCATTAGTTGATAATACTTTTCTTTTAAACCTTAGTGATGACCCTTTACAAACATGTTTAATTCACTTTGGTTTGGATTTTGATATTGACAAATCAGTTGATGAGGTCAACGCCCTACTTGACTCAGCACCATCCATGGACACTAATAAATGGAAGTCAAAAGTTGAACAACTAGCACCATCAGAAAAGAAACTCAACCCATCATTAGAATCACCATCGAAACTCGAGCTCAAACCATTACCCAACACTTTGGAATATGCATTTTTGGGAGAAGAAAGCACTCTGCAAGTAATCATCTCATCATCCCTGAATGACAAACAAAAAAGTAAGTTGTTCGATGTTTTAAAAGAGCACAAAAGAGCATTATGATGGACCATAGCTGACATAAAAGGTATAAACCCAGTAGACTGCATGTATTACATTCACCTTGATGAAAATGCTAAACCTACTAGGGAAATGCAACGTCGGTTAAATCCTAACATGAAAGAAGTTGTTAGAACTGAAGTCCTTAAGCTATTAGATGCGGGTATCATTTATCTCATTTATGATAGTCCTAATGCAGCCATGAGTTGATCGAAAATAGATTTGAACTGCTTGTACACTTCACTAGTGGCTTTAGCAAAAATAAGACTATCGTTAGCAAACAAGAGGTGTAAAAAAGTCAACGCATTACGATTGAAACCAACCCCATGTATCAACTTTTCATCCATTGCATGAGACAGTAAATGTAATATATATCAACTTTTCATCCATTGCTTTTAATGTCTCCATCGATTACGACTGAAAAAGAGGCTGAAGATATACCTCACATAACTAAATCTACCTATTTTGCTAAAAAGCCCATCTTGAACATTGCTTATTTTGAAAAAAAAAAAAAACCACTCCACTCTGTCACAAGCTTTATCTTTCTGCCTCCTCTTTTATTTCTGATATGATGCAAAACATTTATATCCAATTACCAAATTATCTCTAATAGATCGTTAAGGAATAAAAGCAGTTTGAAAATGGGAAATGATTTGATCTAAGAGAGGTTTAATTCTATTTGCAATTGCTTTGGCCACATTCTATACACCATATTGCACAAACTGATTGGTCTGAATTCATGCACCTTTTTTCTAGAGTCTTAATTTTAGGGATGAGAGCAATTAAAGTATGGTTAAGTTAAGAAATATTTCCTCCCTCAATCAGAAAATGGAAGCACACTCTGGTTACCTTCTCCTGAACCAAATTCCAATATTTTTGGAAAAATAATGCTGGAAATACATCTGAACAAGGAGCTTTCAAAGGATTTAACTGAAATAAAGTCGTTTTAAGCTCTTCTTTAGAAAAAAAAAAAAAAAAAGGCTAGACTAAAGTGACAGTCATATTGTCCTCCAAAGGATCTGTTAATTGAAATAAAGTCACAAGGTAGTCCACAAATGCCTTCCTAATATCTTCAGGGTCCTCTATCCAGTTGTTTTCTTTGTCTACAATACCATGAACTGTGTTTCTTTTTCTCCTGTCAGTTGTTTTGTATGAAAGAATTTTTTATTTTTATCCCAAGTTTTAACCATGTGACTCTAAACTTTTGTCTCCAGTATAATTCCTCATTCATCATAAATTTGTCAATTTGCTACTCCACAGATTGATTTCATCTGGATTCATTAATTCTGGAGGGCTACTTTCAAGAGCAGTTAGCATGTACTGAAGACAATTAAATTCCTACTTCCTCTTTTGAAATTTCTATAAACTCCAAGACTTAGGTCATGTTTACTATTGAGGTAGTAAATATAATTTTTAAATAATAATTTTGACTTAGGTCCTATTTGCTATTGAGGTACTATAATTATAAAACTGTAACTATAAAACAAAGTTAATAGTATATAGTAAATACAATTTTTGAATAACAATTTTGGCAAAATTATTACAGAGATAATAGATTTTTCATCTTAAAAGCATAAAATTAAATTAACTTAGCCGCCAAGCTATAGCAGCTATCGTTAACAATAACTCTATGATATGAGAGTTATCATAACATTTATAGACCTAAACTAATATTACTTGGAGAGTTAATGATGAGTTTTTATCCTATTTTTAGTAAATTTTGCATCAGTATCTATTTAAGCTTAATTATAATAATTTGATTTGTTTTAAATCATTTTTACCTCTAATTAAATGTGATATTGTAGGTGACCCAAAAGCTCATGCTTTGTTGATGGATGCTTTAGAAGAGGGACTACATTGCTGCAGCAACAGGCTTGCAAAAAACAACAAAAGACTTATCTGCATATGAACAAAAACAAGACTGAGCCACAGAAAATGCTAGAGCAAATGCTGCAGCAATCCAGGACCCAAGTACAGACAAAACTGTCCATGTTGTTCACGTGCTATCTGATAGATTCTGCTACAGCCGTTACTGCACTGCCACTGTCAGGTGCAAACAAAACAGTGGCAAGCATGGCAAGCAGCACAAAAAGATATGTGGTTCTAGAATACCAAGAATGGATAAATGTCCTCATGCCTTTCTTAGTTGACCTAATCCCAAGTTATAAAAGGGCACATTTTAAGAAAACACAATATAGATATATCCATTGCGATAACACACAAAAAAAAAGGGAAAAAAAGGATTTTAGAGCTGCAACAGAGGGTATCTTATTGTGAAGAATGAGAAAAAAACTTGAAGACTAAAGCGTGACACTTTGGTCCTTTTTGTATCTCAACTTTATTCTTATATTTTGCTTGTTGTATTTTCTCTTTGATGATGTATTTCATGGCAAACATTTACGTTTTTACTATTTTAAAGTTCATCATCAAAATATTAACTAGGCAATCCAATAGGGGGTGAATTGGGTTTTTAAAAATTAAGCAACTAAAACTTAATGCAATTCAAACAAATCAATCAAATTCAAAATAAACAAATTAATGCGCAATGAAAAATAAAGAGATATGGTAAGAGAGAGCAAACACGTGATTTTTATGTGATTCGGCCAACCGTGCCTACGTCCACGCCTCCAAGCTCACCGGGCTTAAGGATTTCACTAAGTAAGCCTCCAAGACTTCAACAACTCTTGCAATTGACTTCCAATGTGTCAACAAACCTTTACAGTTTACAACATGAGATTATCCCCAATCTCTTAGCCAAGTATATCTCAACACTTACAACTTCTCAAAGAAAAAGCTTACAAATGAATTTTTCTCACATATTGTGTTTGATTGCAAATGAAAGTTCAATGTGTAAATCAAAGAAACATAAAAAAATTTAAAGCTCAATAATGGTTGTATGCTCAGTAGCAAGCTTAATGATAACTCGTAGATCTAGTTTTATTTGAATTTGATTGAGTTATTTTATAGTTGGAGCTGAAAACTAGCCGTTGTTGACTTTCTAGACAAAATCAGGTCACCATTAATTGCTATTAGTTAACCATTTTGACTAGTCCAAATGACCGTTGAACTGAGATTTTAAATAGTCGGTTAAGCGTTTGGGATTGTCAGTTAGCTGTTAATTTTCATAAACGTGCAAAACAAATTTGGCTTGACCATTTTTGCAAAATATTGTAACGATAATATTGGTTGCTACAGCACCCAATTGTGTGCTCTAGCAACGGTTACACAGTCTTCGCAAATAGCTGCTGACACGTGGCTTGCCTTTGTAATCTGTTAACATTATAGCCTCAATTGTTAGTACTGAATCTAACTTTAATAAGTGTGACTTGGCATTTTTTTTTTAGAGTAACAAGAAAAAAAACAAAACAAGAAAAGATAAAAGTTAAACCATTCTGAATAAAGATAATAATAAATAAATAAAGAAAAAAATTCTATGACAAAGCCATGGAGGATCCATCTCATTCGAAATGACTGCCTCAGCAATGGGTTACCTCCCATCGAGCGCTTGATTTAAGGTCCTTCAGCCTAACGTTACTTGAGTGCTCATAATGTTGGTTCTCTAAGGAGTAAGACCTCATTTTCATCTAAGAGATCAACAGCCCCATGAGGGTAGATTCTGAGCAACTTGAAAGGTTCAGACCATCTAAATTTCAGCTTTCTGGAAATAGTCTTAACCTTGTATTATGGAGCAAAACTGGTTGGCCAGGGATTAATTTCTTGTGTTGAATGTGTTTGTCATGCCAGTGTTTTGTTCTCTCTTTATAGATTCTTGCATTTTCATACGAGAATAGTAGTAATTCATCAAGCTCACATAGTTGAAGTTTATCCCAATTTAATTTCTTCAGTGCCCAGTATGCTTTGTGCTCTAGCTCGAGTGGCAAGTGGCAAGCTTTCCCATACACAATTCGGTTAGGAGACATGCCTAGTGGTGTCTTGTATGCTATTCTGTAAGCCCATAGGGAGTCATGTAAGTGCAAGGACCAATCCTTTCTTGATGGATTCACCATTTTTTTAAGGATCTTCTTAATCTCCTTATTAGACACTTCTGCCTGGCCATTAGATTGTAAATGATATGTTATTGCTATTTTATGCTTGACTCCATATTTTACCATAGCTGCAGCAAATACTTTGTTGCAGAAATGAGTACCCTCATCACTAATAATTGCTCGTGGAGTGCCAAACCTAGAAAATATTCTTTTCTTAAGGAAGTTCACTACTACTCTAGCATCATTGATAAGTAATGTTGCAGCTTCTACCCATTTGGAGACACAATCCACAGCAACCAGAATATATAAGTTCCCAAAGGATGGTGGAAAAGGACCCATGAAGTCTATTCCCTATACATCGAAAATCTCCACTTCCAAAATGTTCGTCAATGGCATTTCATGTCTTTGAGTTATGTTTCCTGTCCTTTGAAACCTGTCACAATATTTAGCAAACTCATAAGCATCTTGAAAAATAGAAAGCCAGTAATAACCTGATTGCAGAAACTTATCAGTAGTTCTGTGACCACCAAAATGTCTTCCATATGCTGCAGCATGGCAAGATTCCAGTATATGAGGAATTTCTTCCTCTGAAGAACATCTTCGTATTTCTTTATCTGAGCAAACTTATACAAATATGGCTCATCCCACTAGTAACTTCTGACATCATGAAGAAATTTCCTGAAACTTCAACTCAGGTGGTAGCAATCCACTTACTAAGTAGTTAGCAAAATTTGCATACCATGGAGATCTTGATTGCTACAGCATCTGTGCCTGCTGTATTACTAACAATTGTTCATTAGGAAAAGTTTCAGTGATGTCTTTTTTTATCAATTTGCTTGCGTCTGCTTCTAGCCTAGACAGATGGTCTGCTACTTGATTTTCAGTCCCCTTTTTATCTTTAATTTCCAAATCAAACTCATGAAGCAATAAGATCCATCTTATTAATCTCAGTTTAACATCTTTCTTTGAGATTAAGTGCTTAATGGCTACATGATCTGTGTACACTGTCACTTTAGTACCCACCAAGTAAGCTTTAAACTTATCGAAAACAAATACTACTGCTAGCAACTCTTTATCTGTAGTGGTGTAATTAATCTGAGCTTGAGTAAGAGTTTTGCTGGCGTAGTATATAGAGTGGAAAACTTTATTATTCCTCTGCCCCAACACTGCCCCAACAGAATGGTCACTGGCATCACACATCAGCTCAAATGGTAGAGTCCAATCTGGTGCTATAACCACTGGTGCAGTGATTAAAACTTTCTTCAATTCTCCAAAGGCTTGAAGACAGTCTTTATTAAAATGAAAAGGCTTATCATGTTCTAACAATGAGCATAATGGTTTAGCTATTTTGGAAAAGTATTTTATGAATTTTCTATAAAATCCAGCATGACCCAAAAAACTTTTAATCCCCTTTATTGAAGTGGGAGGTGGCAGTTTATCGATCACTTCTATCTTCATTTTATCTACCTCTATGCCACTCTTGGAAACCTTATGACCCAACATTATGCCTTCTTGCACTATGAAGTGGTATTTTTCCCAATTGAGTACTAAGTTAGTCACCTCACATCTTTAAGAACTTCTTCCAAATTATGTAAACAATCAGTATATGTCTCTCCAAAGACTGAGAAATCATCCATGTAGACTTCCAATGTTTGCTCCACCATATAAAAAAAATAGAGATCATACATCTCTGAAAAGTTACTAGAGCATTGCACAAACCAAAGGGCATCATTCTAAAGGCAAAAGTTCCATAAGGACAGGTAAATGTAGTCTTTTCCTGATCTTCTGAGGCTATAGCAATTTGGTTGTAGTCTAAATACCCATCTAGGAAACAATAATATTATTTTCCAGCAAGTCTATCCAACATTTGACCTATAAATGGAAGTGGGAAGTAATCCTTCCGTGTGGCTTTGTTGAGCTTCTTGTAATCCATACATACCCTCCATCCAGTCACTGTTCTTGTGGGAATAAGTTGATTCTTTTCATTTTTCATCATTGTTATTCCTCCCTTCTTTGGAACACATTGAACTGGGCTTACCCATGAACTGACTGATATCGAGTATATGATCCCAGCATCCAGCCATTTGATGATTTCTTTTTTCACAACTTCCTTCATAATGGGATTTAACCTTCTCTGTTGCTCTACTGAATTGCTGCAGCAGTCCTTTAATAGAATTTTATGCACGCATATGGATGGGCTGATCCTTTTAATGTCTGTCATAATACATCCAATTGCTTTTCTGTATCTCCCAAGCACATCTATCAGGCTCATTTCTTGATCTGCATCCAAAGTAGATGAAATGATTACAAGAAGTGTATTGTTCTGACCAAGATAATCATATTTCAAATGTGAAGGTAATAATTTTAATTCAAGAATAAGAAGTGATTCAATAGATGGTAAAGTTGCATTTACTTGTCTGAAAGATTTAAAGGTTCAATAAATATGCTATGTCTATTAGATTGCCTTTCTCCCATCCAATATATCTGATTTGCTGCAACATCTTCTTCTTCAAAGCTTTCAAAGGTGGCAGCTTCGTTAACCATGTTACTGCAGCATCTATTTATTCTGTCTGCTACAGCAAGATCCACAACACTTAGGAAATTGCAATCTTCTGTTTCATCAGGGTTATTCATGGCTTCTAATACATTGAAGGTGACTTATTGGTCATTTACCCTCATTGTGAGCTCTCCTTTCTGCACATCTATCAGAATCTTCCCGGTTGCTAGGAAAATTCTCCTAAGTATAATTGGTACCTCTTTATCAGCCTTTACAATGAAATCTACTAGAACGATGAATTTGTCAACCTTTACCAATACATTCTTAATCTTTCCTTCAGGGTATGCATGAGATCTATCAGCTAATTGCAGAGTGACTATTGTTGGCCTGCACTCTCCTACTCCCAATTCCTTAAATACAGATAATGGCATCAGATTAATGCTGGCTCCCAAGTCACAGAGTGCTTTGCCATTGTACCTAGTTCCAATAGAACATGGTATTGTGAAGCTTCCTAGATCCTTCAATTTTTTAGGGATCTTACTTTGAAGCATGTGATTGCATTCCTGTGTTAAAGCAACGTTTTAAATTCTCCCAACCTTCTTTTTCTTGCCAACATATCTTTTAGAAATTTCACATAATTAGGCATTTACTCAAATGCTTCCACGAAAGGTATATTGATGTGTAACTGCTTCAGCACTTCCAAGAATTTGCTAAATTGTTTGTCTTATTTTTGTTTATGGAATCTCTGTGGGAAAGGGGGCGGATGCCTAAATTATTGGGCAACTTTAGGAGGTACCAATCTCTGCTCATTTGATTTATTGTAAGTTGTCACCACTGGTGTTGCAACTTCTTCTTCAGCATTTATTGGTTGATTCCCTTCCAAAGTTGTTATACCTTGACCACTAGCACCAGTATCTTGATGGCTGGGTTGTTGTAACATGCTCTCATCATGAGGTGGTTCTTGTGAGGAGTTAAGTTCCAACTTTTTTTTAGTCACATCAACAGGGATATCAACATTATTTCCAGATCTTAAGTTGATTACTTTACAATGTTCTTTTCCCTCTCTTCTTGGATCTTCTGTATTGCTGGGCAAACTTCCCTGAGATCTGCTACTCATTGTTATGGCAAGCTGTCCAATTTGGTTTTCCAAGTTTCTTAGAGATACAACTTGACTTTGCACAATTACTTCATTCTTTGCAATGTATTCCTTGATCAGTGTTTCCAGTGAAGTAAGTGGATCATGGCTAATGTGTTTTTGCCCTTGATTCTGCTAATGAAAACCAGGTGGTTGAGTATTTTTATTCTGTCCACCCAGTGCTGGAACATTATGATTTTGATTGCTCCATGAGAAATTTGGGTGTTGCTTCCATCCAGGGTTGTAAGTATTTGAGTATGGGTTGTTTTGAGGCTGTCGGTTGAAATTGCCCATATAGTTTACTGATGCTGGATTTCCTAGACAGTTTTTGAATACATGTTCCTCACCACAATACACGGAAGACAGTTCAGCAACTTGCTTTACTGCTGCAGGAGCAGAAGCCATGGTTTTCACTATGTTAGTCAATGAAGTTACTTGTGCTGATGATGCTGTAATTGCATTTATATTATGTACCCCCGCTTCTCCTTTTGTTGCTGTGTGTCTAGCTTATGGCCACTGATAATTATTGTTGGCAATTCTCTCTAAAATTTTATAGGCTTCAGTGTAAGGTTTAGATAACAGAGCTCCATTTGCTGAAGCGTCAACCATCAATCTCGTACTTGGATTCAACCTATTGTAAAAGGTTTCTAGCTGTATGCAGCAGAAAATGTGATGCAGCGGAAGTTTAATGTTCAAAATATTCCGTTGATTCTAGAGAATACCGGAATAAAAGAACAACTAAATTCACGTTGATTCAAAAGAATACCGCGAATTTAGGGGTTAAGGCTCGTTGATTCCGCAGAATACCGAGAATTAACCATTCAAATACTCACAAAGAGATTTGAAAATTGAAATATCATTGAACTCAAAATTCTGCCTTCAAAGGCTACAAGAGGGAGCTATTTATAGTAGTAGTAATTATCTTGATTCATGAAGTAAAAATAAAATCCTAAATTGAAAGGGAAACAAAATTCTAAATTAGAAAGGAATTTAAAAGTCTTAAATTTTAGTTAATAAGGAAACTAATCCTAGTATAATATAGATTCCTACTCTTTATCATAATGCCATGATGAGGACACCTTCTGAGCAACTCTTTAAATCTCTCACAAGCCTCATACAAAATCTCATCTTCAAGTAAGTGAAAGGAAGTGATCTCATTCTGTAATTTTGCATTCTTGATTGGTGGAACATATTTCATTAAGAATTTGTCAGCCAAGTCATTCCATGTAGTGATGGAATCAGATGGTAATGAGTTCAACTATGCTCTAGCTCAATCTCTTAAAGAATAAGGAAAAAGCCTTAGTCTTAAAGCATCTTGTGTTGCTCCAGCAATTTTAAAAGCATCACTTACTTCCAAAAACAACTTAAGATGGATATGAGGATCTTCATATGGCAGTCCATTAAATTGGCTTACTGTTTGTAGCATTTGAAACATCATTGGTTTAAGTTCAAAATTAGCGGCTTCCACTTCAGGTCTGACTATTCCAGGACGTACAACTTGAGGAGTTAACACAACATAATCTCTTATAGCCATGTCTCTGTCATCTGCCATGTAAATGATATTGTTGTTGCCTGGTTATCTCTGATTAACATGCTCATTTTGCCCCTCTTGAACATTGACAGGTTGTAGTGGCCTGTGAGGATCCAAGTTTCCCACATCCTGCAGATTATCCATTTCTGAAGCAGACTTTGAATTTCTTTGCTCTATTCTCAGTCTCCTTACAGTCCTTTCAATCTCAGGATCAATTTGAAATTCAATAGATCTGTCTTTGTGCATGAAAGTGTTGATCTGTTAATAAATAGAATGAATTAGATCAAGTTGGCACTATCAAGATTGACTTTACACTTCGAAAATAAACAATCAATCAATCTCCAGCAACGGCGCCAAAAACTTGTTGGTAAATAAACTCAATTGCTATTGATGTCAATGTGCAAGTGGACACAATAAGTAATAAAGTGATAAATATTCGAGATCGTCTCCTCAGGGATTGATGTTACTAGAAAGGCTACAGCAATCACGATAGTGCAAACTTCATTTGTTCCAAAAAAAGATTCTAATTAAAAGTGAATTATTACCGAAATAAACAATAAAAGAAAAACAAATCAATGCAGTAATAAAACAAATTAAATGAATTGCGTAAGAAGAATTCAATGAGAATGAGGTAGCTGAGTGATCAAACTCTCTTCATGAACTGACTGTTTTGTCTAAATTAACACAAGTTGCTACAGCAATTCCTATAGCACTAAGAAGAATTATTTTGCATCATCAGCTGTCGCTTGTCAGATTTCTCATACCCTTAAGCACCTTAACAATGACTAGTTGTTAATGCACCTACGGTATGGCATTCTAATCATACATTCTCTCTACCCTAAAAGGTGAATTCCTATGTCTAGTTCTTCACAAATCTTAACTCAAATATAGCTCTTTTGGGACTTAAGTAAACTTAGTCCAGGAAACTTAAATTAAGATCGAGTATTACTCTAATAATTTCCACTAAGACAGACCCTTTTGCGGTTCTATCTTAACTTGAACCATTAAATGGGTGATCAACCGAAATAACAATTATAATAATAGCTATTAGAGTAAAATGCTATAGCAATCGTACATCAACTCATAAGAACAGTCAAAAACCCATTTAGATTATTTGTCACTCAACTACAACAAGTTTAGTTTATACTTTGAAAAAGTAAAACAAATAACAAAATATCAACCATAAAATCATCTGGTAGGTTGGCACATATGATTACTACTAAAGGCCATACGTTGGAGGACCTCAGAAAGATTGGGATTAAAGTGGTTGCACATAGTGAGATGGATGTTTTATATGACTTGAGTATTCAGCTTACCTTGATAGACAGAATCAAGATAACACAAAAGGAAGATTCTGAACTCAAAAAGATCGTCAAAGAAGTAAAAAGTGATCGGTATGAGTTTAGAATAGTTGATGATGGTGTTTTATGGGTAAGGCAACGACTTAGTGTACCAACTAATGAGAAGTTAAATAATTAGATAATAAGAGAGGCTCATAATACAACTTTTAATGCACATCCAAGTAGAACTAAGATGTATCGAGACTTGAAGCAAAATTTCAGGTGGAGGAATATAAAAAATGATGTTGCTAGATATGTATCAAAATGTTTGGTGTGTTAGTAGATGAAGACTGAGCACCAAAGACTTGCAAGGACTTTTCAATTGCTTTTTATTCTAGAATAGAAGTGGGAGCATATCACAATGGATTTTGTGAGTGGAGCGCCACACTTTAAAGAATGTAGCAACTCTATTTGGGTTATCGTTGATCGATTGACTAAATCAGCCCACTTCTTACTAATTAAAAGTACTTGCAAACTTTGGCAGTTGCCAGAGCTATTTATTAAAGAAATAGTGAGATTGCATGGAGTGCTAGTGTCTATTATTTCAGATAAAGATCCACGATTTATTGTAAATTTTTTAGCTAACTTGCATAAGAGTTTTGGTATCAAGTTATATTTCAGTACAGCTTTTCATCATCATGCGGATGGTAAGTTAGAAAGAATTATCCATTCTATACTCTTGAGCACACTTGAGGACATGTTGCGAGCTTGTGTACTGGATTTGGGAGATAGATGGGGAGATCACTTGCCTTTGGTGGAGTTTGCTTACAATAACAGCTTCCACTCTAGCATTGGCATGGCACCCTTTGAAGCTCTTTATGGGAGGAAGTGTAGATCGCCTATTTGTTGGGACGAAGTTAGTGAGAGGAAGTTATTAGGGCCAGAGTTGGTACAGATTACTGCAGATAAGATTAAGCTTATCAGATAGTGTCTCCGTGCAGCTCAAAGCAAACAGAAAAGTTATGCTAATCGGCGTACACGAGATTTAGAGTTTCAGGTTAGAGACCATGTCTTCCTAAAAGTCTAACTGTGGAAGGATGTTTTTCGATTTGGGAAAAAAACCAAACTCATCCCATCGTTTATTGGGACTTTTTAGATTCTTAAAAGGATTGGTATAGTTGCTTATCGAATAGCCTTATCTCCAATCCTATCAAGGCTTTATGATGTGTTTCATACGTCAGTGCTAAGGAAATACATTGCTGATCCTTTTTATGCTTTGGATTACCAACCTATCCAAATATCAAATGATATGACTTACGAAGAGCAACGAGTAGAGATTGTTGATAAAAATGAGCAAGTCTTAAGAGCTTGAGTCATTCCACTGGTTAAAGTTTGTTGGATGAATCATACAGTGGAAGAGGTTACTTGGGAGCCAGAGGTTGAGAAAATGGAAAAGTACCCTCAACGTTTCTATGACTGAGGTAACGTACAAAATTTCGAGGTCGAAATTTTTTGAAGGGGGCGAGAAATTGTAACATCAGTTCCTAGTATGTTTAAATTTTATTATTCTTATCCATTCAATTATTTATCTTTCGTTTGAGTGATTTTATTTCAATTAACATTATTTGAGAAAAGGCATAATTTTTTTATTAATCTATTTTATTAATTTATTTTTCTAAAATAAAATATAAAGTATCACCATCTTTATCATATAATGTATTTTTTTAAAAAAAAAGTGTTTTAATAAAACTTGAACTCTTCCTTTCTCCCTACGATTAAAATCCTTTAACCTAAAAACCGTATCAAAGTAAAGAATTCTAGAGTTTTCTTTTACGCATGTTTGAAACAAGTTTTGAGGTATTTATTCTTCTCTAGTACTTGTTCTCTGATCTTATGTGTTTCATAATGAATGCATGCATTGTTCTCTTTATCATAACTGACTAGCTAGGCATTATGAGACATGAGTGCTATGATTTTATTACTGTTTTTCCTATATTTTTTATTCAGTTCTGCATGAACGTTTTCTAAAAGTTAAACTAGACATCCTTAGGTTTTTAATGATATATTTTTTGTAAAGATATTCCAAGTAATCAATTTGTTGTGAATTTTCGAAGATCAAACAGTGGTGCTGGAAAATTCCAATTTTCAACAGCATGTATGATTTCACAATTTTTCTGACTACCCAATGATCTCTGAAACTTATGTTGATTTTTTTGTTTAATCATCATTATGTCTACTCACTGCATGTTTAATTTCATAATTTTTGGTCAAGTATAAAAAATATTAAAAATCATTATATTACTGGAAACTACTTTCCAAAATTATGATTGCAGATCGTAAAATTAGTTTAGGCTATTAAAAGGCTTTAGAATGGCATATAAAAATTATATCATATAATATCATGAATTCCCTATGATTTAAAGTTTATTTGACCAATTTTCATTGAGTTAGCACTCAGTTATGAATTTTTGAAGTGCAAAACACAAACCTAAAAGTTTATGGACAGGTTTGCTAGTCTCTTAATATAAATTCGTTAAAATAGTTTTACATCTTGAAAAATTCTAGCAATTTGATATATTATTTCTTGATGTTTCTACTACTGTAAAATCAAGTGATCTAATTTTATGAGTTTTATCAAATATTTTACAAATTTTGTAATTCAAGTATCTCTGTTTTTATCACCGCTAGACAGTCTGGACATTTACATGTAAATTTCTATTTGCATTATGTTTCTGACCTTCACTCATTTTTTTTTGAATTTTTACATGAAATGCTACACATGTTTATGGTTTCATTTTATAATTTGTACAATTTTCTGACATATGAGTAGCTTAGTAAAAATCAGCTTGCATAGGATGGTTAGGTTTAGACTAGCTTTGATGGTTTAGTATTTATGACTAGGCTTGATTATGTCGGATTTATATCAATTTCAGAATGAGCAATAATATTAATAAGAATGTGTCTTGATGTTTTAGTATGAGATTGATGTTACCGTTCTTTTTATTACTGAGGATCGAGATAAGTAGATTCATGCATAGTACATGTATTTTACTATTAAATTACTTTTGATTCAAGGCATGTATTTTATTGAAAGAAAAAGATATGAAACTGATTTTTTTAGTCTATTACAATATTTTGTTAAGTAAAAATATTTTTAAAAAATTATATACAACAAAAGCTTGTTTATTAAAAACTTGTTTTATAAATTGTCTTAAAAATGAAATCTTTTATTAAATTTTTTTAAGTCAAATACTTTGAAATAATTATCAATTATTTAAATGTAATTTATAGAAATTTACAAATGATTAAAAGTTTAAAGATGGTGTTTGCGGCTGATTTTGGGTTAACGAATAAAAAACCACAAAACCAAACCAAGAACAATAAAGTTATATTTCGTTGGGGAGCGGGGTGGCTCGCTTGTTCGGCACGTGTGGGCTGTTTAGGCTTTTTGTGGAGTAAAGGAGGATTGAGATGGCGGTAAATATAGAGGAAGTCTGACTTCAGGTACGGAGGACTGGTGAAACTCGCCTTAAACCTGCAAAAAAAAGAGGTCAGAGGTGGAGCCGGGGGTGGCCGGCGACCACACTCCGATGCGCAAGTCAGAGTTGGGTTATCTCAAGTTAAAGAGCTTGCAAGATCCCGGTAATAAAGGTTTTAAGGTTGAAGAAACCCTAGTTTTTCGTGGTGTGTGTGTTCTTAATTAATAAAAATTAAACTTGAGTATTTATATGGTGTACCTCGGTCGCCGTGCCACCTGGCGCTATTTTAGTGGTGTTCCCTGCTGTCATGTTAGGAATATTCTTATTTTCATGCGTGTGGCGGCTTAGGCGTTTCAAAAATAGACGTGGAGAGCAAGTTTGTGGCGTATTCACATGCTAGGCGTAGTGGAGTGGTCCCGCGTACCTCTACAATTCTGTTGTAATTTTGCAGGCATAGCAGGAAAAGCTGGTGGTTCCAACTGTCATAATATCAAACTTTTGGTCGATTCGCTAGCGTGACAGGTGGCTGTCTCCTTTTTTGTAGCACGAGATTTCCTCACCAATTCCTTATTTTTTGACACGTATTCAACCGATCTTTTTGAGATTTGGGGCTCACCTATCTCTTGACATTTGACGAACATTTTTCCTGACCTTCTTGCCCTTGCTCAGTGTACTCCAGGTACTAAGTTTTGTGGGGTAGGTTGGGTACCCCGGGTACCGAACTAATGGTGTAGGTAGGGTACCTCGGGTACCGAGTTTATTGTGTAGGCTGGGTATCTTGGGTACCGAGCTAATGGTGTCGGTTGAGTACTTCGGGTACCAAGTTTATAACGTAGTGTAGGTCAGGTATCTCGAGTACTGAGTTTATAATGTAGGTCGGGTGTCTCGAGTACCAAGTTTATAATGTAGGTCGGGTATCTCAAGTATCGCGTTTATAGTGTAGGTCGGGTACCTCGGGTACCGAGTTTATAATGTAGTGTAGGTCGGGTATCTCGGGTACCGAGTTTATGGGCCAGGTTGGGTACCTCGGAGGATAACTAATAATTATATAACCTTTGCATCGACACGTGGCACTTCATTTTCAATACTTTATTTATCCCCAAACAACATCCCCCTAGTTTCTTTATGGTGAATGTAATTGAGGCAAAAGAAACTCATAGAAGAATTGTGAACGACACGTGGTGATGTTCAACCATTCCTCTCACATGATTGGATAAAAAGAGGTACCTCGTCTACCACCCTTTGGTTGACTATGTGAATTCCCAACATCAGAGAATATCTTGACCTTTTTTATCTTCTTTCTTTCTCTTTTATTATTATTTTTTTTCGTTTTAGCCTAATGAACTGAGGCTCCTTGAATGGCTCGGGTACCACTCCTTCAATGAGGTGTACTCGGCCTCCTCACTTTTTGGGGTGTGAACTAATTCACCCAAAAACTCAAATATTACTTTCTCTCTTGCTCAGCAAAAGTGCTTGTGCAGATGGACCAAACTGAAAAATAGCTGCTCCAAAGGTACACTGGAAACCCCAAAAAGAAAGTTGGACTCCCTCTTCTCTATGCCTTATAAATAGCTATCAAATTTGGATAAGTTGGAGAAGCTGGAGCTGATTGATCAAAATTTTTCATCTGTTTATGGGGACGAACCACCAAGTATGTGTAAAGCGTGATGCAGGGGTACCCCACCATCACCCATATTTTATTTTCTGGTAGTTGGCAAGTATAGATCGCTCCGGTGAGTACTTCAATGCCTTTCTTGGCCGTCTGAGAACCAGTTCGTCAGTTACCCCAAGATCCATCTCTTTTAAGGGCGCATTTCCTCTACATGCGCCAAGGATAAAAATAAAATCCCAATGCTCCTTTCCTTGAAGCCCTATGAATAATGGTTATATAGGAGATTAATTTCACCTTTATCCCCACATCTTGAGGGATGAAGGTGAAGATGACCAACGGTATTTTGTTGGGGTACCCGAACTACTTCAATGTTGTACTCACAAACTCTTGGTACTTTTGATGAAGAGTAGGAATCTATATTACACTAGGATTAGTTTCCTTATTAACTAAAGTTTAAGACTTTTAAATTCCTTTCTAATTTAGAATTTTGTTTCCCTTTCAATTTAGGATTTTGTTTTTACTTCATGAATTAGGATAATTACTACTACTATAAATAGCTCCCTCTTGTAGCCGTTGAAGGTAGAATTTTGAGTTTAATAATATTTTAACTTTCAAATCTCTTTGTGAGTATTTGAACAGTTAATTCTCGGTATTCTACGGAATCAACGAGTCTTAATCCCTAAATTTGTGGTATTCTTTTGAATCAACATGAATTTAGTTATTTTTTTGTTCCGGTATTCTCTATAATCAACAAAATATTTTAAACTTTAAGCTTCCGCTACATCAACTTTTATTTCACATAGCTTTGGATGCCACTACTTGACTTGGTGGCCTTTTTAGAATCTCTTGTGTATCTTTCATGTGTTCTGGAATCTGATTCTGAGCATGGGGTACCTCAGGTATCCACCAACATAAATATTCATTGAGCTATCTTTTTCTTCATAGCGGAGCAACCCAATTTCATGGAACATATGGCAATTCATCTAGATATGCTTGTTGTTAATCTTTAAGAGATTATGACGATTGTTAACATCTTTCTCAATCTTTTTTTTTGTTTGCTTGGCGTTAGATATGTATGGACCCTTTTGCTGAATACTTTGACATTTTTTTCAGTCGCATGAGTGGCAGCTCCTCCGGTACACTAAGTACCTCGGCAAAGGGTGATTGACCTCCCATTATTCCAAGCGCTAAGGGCAAATTGCTTGATTCCTCTTTTGCTGGTTCTCGGTGTACCCCGGCTACCCACAAGAGAAAACTTGGCTCTCTCACGGTCTCTAGAGATCTCATGGAGGGCGAGCTTGACCTAGTGGCAAACAAAAGGATATCTCATTGTTGTGCAAATTTTAATGTACTCGCAAGCGCACGAATCTATTGTAGAATAGACTAATGGTGACGAGTGTCGATCCCACGAGGAGGTGGATTTTAATTGTGTGTAGAATTAATTTTGTAAATGGGTGATTGGATTTGTGGTGGAAATGATTTGGAATATGCTAAAACTTAAATTAAAATGGCGAGAATAAATTGAAGAGAAAATCTATTAAATTGACGTACTTGGGTATCTGGATCCGTATCACTTGCATCATGGACTAAATAATCCTTATTAATGCTAATTAAATCATGAGGGGGGAATCCACACCTCATGAACCACGCTCTAATCAATATGGTGCTAAGGGCTTATCGTGTCAAATAATAATAACCTTATACTAGAGAGCCGGTGTAACCAAGGCGGTATCTAGACAAGATTATTATTATTTGTCGATGAGAAGTCAAAACATCCACAAAAACTATAGGGGAAGAGAAAATAAATTTACCAAATTAAGCCCATGACACATGTTGAGACTTCACCTTCAACCCAAGCTTGAAAGAAAATTAGCTACTCATAATTGAACTAGGGGCAAAATGGGAATTTATTAAAATATGAAGAAAATACAAGATGGAGAGAGAATTCCAGAAAATAGAGTCCAAAAATGGATTCAGAGATATCAAATTAGGGGGGGAAGGCCCCATTTTTATAGATACATGGAGTAAATCATGCCCATTGGATTAAAAACAGTTTCGACACTCAGGATTGGGCCACGTCATCAGTCAACAGTACGCGGTTTGACCACGCGGATGAACAGTAACACGGTTTGACCCTGATGAACAGTAACACGGTTTGACTCGGATGAACAGTAACGCGGTTTAGTTGAAAATAATCCTGTGTGATGCATGTACCGTACGTGAGATTTTTCGTCCATTGATATGCTGCCACGTCACCATCAACAGTACATAAGAATTTTAGCCCAACAGGATCGTGACACCTCATCAGTCAATGCCACATCATCGGTCAATGCCACGTTATCGATCCGTCTATGTGAACAGTGTCGTAAACAGTAACGTAGACAGTACCGTACACGTGAATAGTACCGTACATGTGAATAGTGCCATTTTTCATTTTATGCTCCTCCTAAGGTTTTCGATCGTCCTGTGTTCAAAAGTGATGTCCGTTTTGCCGTCTGATCTCTCCTTTATTGTGAAATGACTATAATGCCCCTAAAATACATAAAATACTTAATTCAAATAAAACACATGTAATTAAATCACAAGAAGGTTAAATACATAAAAGTAAAGGTTGTTAGTAAGACTTGAAATGTAAAATGACGGTCTTCTCCTTTATAAATATGCATTTTCTAACACTCAACACTCATCTGACTGATTGCTTCCTCCACTCCTCCAAGTGTATTTCTACAGACATGGCCATTGAGGCGGATAGATTGGACTTAAATGAGCATATAGCCGAGCGCTCAAGGCTTGTCATGACGTGAGTGCTTTCCTCTCTCTTTTTTTTTTTTAATAGATGACCTTCTGCTTTACCAACAGTCTCTAAGACTTTAATGGTACCTCGGCTGCACAAGCGGAAGTGGAGGGATTGCAAGGGGAGGTCAAACTTGGTAGGTCTCGGGAGGAGAAGCTTGGAGAGGAGGTCAGGGCTTTGCAGAGGCGTTTGGACGACCCGGCCTAGGAGAACAGCTGAATGTCTAAGAAGTTAGAAGAGGTGGTGTCTAAGCATATCGAGCTACTATCTCACCAACAGGAGATGACATATACCACTTTTACTCTTATCATGATTGAGGTCTGAAGCGTCGACCCATAGCTGGTGGTACCCCAGGTAGAGAAATGTGTGGACAAGTCAACCATCCTGAAAGCGATTAAGGATAAGAGGGTAATTTAGGATCCACCATCTGTCAGCCCACAGCGGTCTTCTGGGGTACCCCAAGTACCTCATGTAGATCTCCCCTCTGTTAGCACTGTTCATGAGGGTAGCAGCTCTTTGACCGCAAGTGTTCCTTTTGTAGTATGGTATCCCCCATTTGATGTGTTGGGATAGTTGTCTTTTGGAAGGTTGCCTCGGCAATCTCGCTACTTGTTCACATTAAACTTCCGCAATAGACTTGATTTGGCATGCCATTAACTCCTCACTTATGATTATTTTCTGTAGACTTGTGGGGGTTCCTCGGGTACCCCAGGTACCCTCCTGATATGTTTTTGGCGCTTGCGTGGTGATTCCTGTAGATATGCTCGCTGCTCGTCTTAATAGAGATTATGGCGTATCTCAAATAATTTAATAATTCGTGCATCATCATAATATAAAATGAAATTCATAATTGGCGCAACTAGGATGTAAATCAATATTATGACTTATTTTAAACAAACTTGTGGAACTTTCCTTGGGTACCCCAGGTACCCTATTTTTATTTTTTGTTCGGGGACCTTCTTGGCCCCCTTTCTTCCAGAAATAGTAAAAAACATGCTTGTTTTACCATCTGCTTTTAGTCAGAAATAATGTGAATAGAGGTGCATGCCTGCCTACCTCATTCCTTTTAGGCATCCAACTCTTGTGATTGCCATTTGCCTATTCTTTACTTAGCTCAAGTTAAAGAATGGAGGTGTGGGCGTGTGCATACCTTAACAGAGTCTCATGGCGCTAAGGTATGCTGGTTTACCTTGCCCTCGGGTCTGCTCTGACCCTCCCTCTTTAAATTTGTTGTATTTTTTCTTATTGGCTTTGACTTCGAACAGATCTTCACGATCAAATCGAGTCAGATACCTCAGGTTCCCCTGATTATTTTGAAATGGAGCAATTATAGTTGAACAAGATATGGAGTAATAAGATGAAGTCACATTAATGGCTAAAATTTAACTGCAATCATATTTGGTAATAAAAAATGAGATCACACATCATCTCATAAAGTAAAAAATATACTTATAAACGATAAAAGCAAGATCATTACATGATAATGTTCTGTTATCTTAAAGGAATAGGGGATCCTGAGATCACCCTTGTCATTAGAGACTTGGAGAATTGAAAAGTTCAATTAATCAGTTTGGGGTACTCTAGGAACCCGCATGATCAAGTACACCACACAATAGATCAAATATTATACACGCATAAGCATTGAAGAAAAATAAATAAAGTAAATAGAAAGAGGTAAAGTGCTTCCCTTTATTAGTAGTACTTCCTCAGTATGGCAGCATTTCACAGGTGCTTTATAATTGTTCTTTTTAGTTAGAGTAGCATGTGTGCTCATTGCTTTTCTTCCTTCGGCACCCGGGGATCCAGGGGTACCTCTAACTCTTCGATTGACACTGAATTAGGACTTTGGGGTACCTCGAGTACATCATGCATAACCGCATCCACCTCCATTGGCCCAATTTTTTTTTTTTAGAGGACTAGTTGTATATAACACTTTCTAGCATGCGGCTCTTAATTGTCTTGTAAGCGCCTAATTAGTAAGGCGAATAAATCTCATTGCACTGCTGGGGTACCCGGGGTACACCAGGAATATTCAGCCCTCTCCCACTAGTTGAAGGCAAATAACTGCCTTCAGCGATCGGAACCATGATTTAGCTGGTCCGGTAAAGGGTATGCGGGAACATCTGACACATAGCATTGTCACACACTCTTTTAATTAGCATCTGGTCACAATACAACTCAACATGTTCCACGGCATCCGAGGTACCCGAGTATTGCTGTATTTGAGGCATGGTGAATGCTTATGGCAGAATCATTGTCTGAATATCCATGGTAAATGGTGAGTTATACGTTGTTGGCGCTAGAGCATTAGTGGGATTTTATTTTTTAGAAAGGAGTTTCACTTGAGCTTCGAGGTACTCCATTTTTTCCAGGAACTCGCGGGGTACCCCAGGTGCACCTGAGGATGCCGCAGTTGTTTGGGAAGCTCTTTTGGCATTCAACTTGTACCAAAGATCTTCATGGGCTTTTTGTTTACATTTGGTATCCTGGTTACTACGGGAATAACAAGAGGCAGTATAGTGTTCTTCCCGAGAGCCGCTGGCTTGAAACTTTGAACGGGTGCCCAACGGCCTATGCTTTGGTTTACTTCCCTCCGGTATTTCAGATCTTGGTATGATTTGTTTCTCACCGCGTGGAGGCAGGACATCTTGAGTTACTGGGGAAGTGGCTGCCTCAGGTACCCGAGATCCTACTGCTCTGAGAATCGCGTGAGCTAAATCCTCAAAATGTTTATGAGTAACGGGCTCTTCGTCCGGTTGAATACTAATTGATTGCTTAACTGATTTGCCTTTCTCTAGGCGGGATATCCTCCTTATCGAGTCGCCCCTCTCATCACTGTCGTGGTTCTTTGCTCCATCATGACCTAGCATTTGGTTATCAGCGGGTACTTCGAGTGCCGTGGTTGCGCAAGCACACATACTGACAAGCTTAACTAACACCGTGTGGTGGCTTTTTACGTGCTCCCCACAGACGGCACCAATTATTTGCGGCTGATTTTAAGTTAACGAATAAAAAACTACAAAACCAAACCAAGAACAATAAATTTGGATTTTATTGGAGAGCGGGGTGCCTCGGTTGTTTGGCAAGTGTGGGCTGTTTAGGCTTTTTATTGAGTGAATAAGGATTGAGATGGCAGTGGATATGGAGGGGGTCTGACTTCATGTGCGGACGGCTGGTGAAACTCGCCTTAAACCTCCGAAATAATCAAAAAAGAGGTCAGAGGTGGAGCCGGGGGTGGCCTGCGACCACACTCCGACGCTCAAGTAAGAGTTGGGTTATCTCAGGTTAAAGAGCTTGCAAGCTCTTGGTAATGGAGGTTTTGAGGTTGAAGAAACCCTAGTTTTTTGTGGTGTGTGTGCTTAATTGATAGAAATTAAACCTGAGTATTTATATGGTGTACTCCGGTCGCCGTGCCACCTAGCGCTATTTTAGTGGCGTTCCCTGTTATCATGTCAGGAATATTTTTATTTTCATGCGTATGGCAGCTTAGACGTTTAAAAAATATATGTGGAGAGCAAGTTTGTGGCATATTCACGTGCTAGCCGTGGTGGAGTGGTCCCGCATACCTCTGCAATTCCGTTGTAATTTTGGAAGCGTAGCATGAAAAGCTGGTGGTCCCAACTATCATAATATCAAACTTTTGGTGGATTCGCTGGCGTGACAGGCGGCTGTCTCCTTTTTTGTAGCATGAGATTTCCCACCGATTCTTTATTTTTTGACACGTATTCAACCGATCTTTTTTAGATTCAGGGCCCACCTATCTCTTGACATTTGACGAACATTTTTCCTGACCTTCTTGCCCTTGCTCAGTGTACTCCAGGTACCAAGTTTTGTGGGGTAGGTTGGGTACCCCGGGTACCGAACTAATGGTATAGGTCGGGTACTGAGTTTATAGTGTAGGTCGGGTATCTAAGGTACCGAGTTTATTGTGTAGGGTGGGTATCTTGGGTACCAAGCTAATGGTGTCGGTTGAGTACCTCGGGTACCGAGTTTATAATGTAGTGTAGGTCGGGTATCTCGGGTACCGAGTTCATAGTGTAGGTCAAGTATCTCGGGTACCGAGTTCATAGTGTAGGTCGGGTATCTCGAGTACCGAGTTTATGGGGTAGGTTGGGTACCTCGGAGGATAACTAATGATTATATAACCTTTGCATCAACACGTGGCGCTTCATTTTCAATACTTTATTTATCCTCAAACAAATAGTTTTAAATGTTTTGACTCATTGTCCGTGGTGATGTTATGTTATGCTATGTTATGTTGTGTTATGGAAGGCTAGCTAGATTATGTGCCCATACGATCCTAATGTTAATGATTCTCGTAAGATACAGTACCCTGAATGATGTTATATGGCCGGGTCACTAGGTCTACAGGTGATATTCTGTGGCATAAGGTAATTATGTTTTAAGTGTTTCAAATGTTATTGTTATGTTTAAATGATTAAATGACTATATGATGTTGTGATTTATTTTTGCTAAAAGATGATTTACAAAGGCAGTTTCCCTTTATTATTATATTATTATTACTTATCTCTAAGAAATTCAATCAATGTTATTTTAATTTTTTTTAGTATTGTGCATGAGTTTACTTACCGAGTTGATGGCTCACCCCTCATTAGTTAATTAAGGTGAGCTCATGGTCTTAGGAGGAAGAATAAGAGTTTTGTTTCTTTTGAGGATTAATGTTAAGTTGATAATCTAAAAACAATTTAGCTTCCTTTGGGATGATATTTATTTGAGGATATGTAATTTCTGAATTTACTTTCTTTTAGAGGTTTGGGAACATTTGTCATTGGATATTATTTTGGTGGTTTTAAAAATGAGATTAATGAAATGCAGTTTCACTTCAATTTCACCTTAGTGCCTTGTTAGTGTAATTGGAGTGTTACAGTAATGAAAAGAATGAGATCTCAAATATAAAGCGCAACTCATTGCACAAGATTTATCGCAAAGACCAAGCATTAATTATAAGGAGATGTATTTACGAGTAACGTGTGTAGTTAAATTCTATTTCTTGATTAGTTTAGTTATATTAGAGAGGGTTGATATGCATCGTATGGATATGATGATAGCTTATTTGTATGAATCAATACTTAAAGGATTCAAAATGCTTAAAGTATCTTAGTCACCACATTATTGCTTGTATTCTAAAAGCTACAGAGTCTTTATACAAATTGAAACAATTTGGACACATATGGTACAGTCACTTCAATGAATACTTGATCAATGGACAATAGTGGATTCTATTTGTTCTTATACATTTTAAGTGGAATTCCCAGATATCTCCCAAAGACTAATGATTATTTTAAAAAAAAGGGAGTTTGAATTGAAAGATTTGGAGAAAACTATTTATTGCCCAGAGCTACAGACATAATACAAATCTAATAATATTTTTATCTACCAATCAAACCATATTAAAAAGATATTAAAATGTTTTAATATGGACAAAGCTTACCCATTAAGTACCATAATGGTAGATTGGTCTCTTGTTCCTAATAAAGATCTATTTCATCCAAAAAAGGATGATGAATAAGTACTTGGTCCTACTTAAAGTACCATAGTTGAATATCGTTTATGCTCTAATGTATTTAGCATAATGTACTAGGAACAAATATTGTTTTTTGCTTTTTCAGTAAACTTGTTAGTAAGGTTTAGTTCTAAAGCAATTGATGACATTGAAATGGTGTTAAACATATTTTCCGTTATTTCGTGGAACTATTGATTTAGATTTATTTTATTATAATGAGCTAACAAAAAATACAAGTCTTGTTGATTTTACATATGCATGTTATTTATCTGATCCTTATAAAGCTTGTTCATAGACACGATATGTTTTTACTTATAATAGAATAGTGATTTATTGAAAAGTTATTAAGCAAACTCTTATAGCTACATCTTGCAAACCTTCTGAGATCCTTGTGCTATGTGAAGCAAGTAGAGAATGTGTATAGTTGTAGTTCATCATTCATCACATCCAGGGTGCTTATAAATTATCCTTAAATATGGACATCCCAACGGCGATGCATGAAAATAATGTTGGTTTTATTGCTCAAATCAAGGGAGGATATATTAAAGTTGATAGAACAAACTATATATCTAACAAAGTTCTTCTATACTCATAAGCTCCAAAATGATCAATATCAAGCAGATACACTCCATAGATAGTTTTGCAAATATGTTTACTAAAGCTCTACCCACATAAACATGTGAAAAAATTGTATATAACATTAGAATATGCCATTTAAAAAAACTATCAAGTTTATCACTAAAGGGAGCGCAATCTTATAAAATGAGAACCTCAACAGCCAAACTGGACACATGTGCATCATATTCTTTTTTTCTTTGACCAAATTTTATCACTAGATTTTTACTAGCAAAGGTTTTTAACGAGACATTTTTGAAGCACTTCTAACACCATTCTATGGTTCGTTAAATTGTATTTCTTTTGCTTGAGTTTTTATCACACTGAGTTTGTCCTTAACAAAACTCAAGTACAATTATCGTGAAGTGGTGGATATACAAGGGGAAGTAACATGGAAGATGGTGATTTAACAAAACAACTTAAGAGATTGGATGGCTAAAGAGCTAAATATGTCCAATCAATTGTGGATGTTATGAAGCCACTCAACTACAACTCTAGTCCCTATATCCCAATATGGCAAATAATTCCTTTCTCAATTATAGAATAATTGAATGGAGGTCGTCTTCTCCCTTACGAAAGGTAACTGAAGTAAACATCCATCCAATATTAATAAGGATAAAATCTAAGTAGTATCTCATAAGATTTAATGTAAATTAGTTTAATTAATTATCTAGTTATAAATATCAGGAATTGTCTAATATAATGTCAATAATAGTTGGATTTTAATATCTATCAAAAAAAAATTGTGGGTGTTATGATCATGACGTGTCCTAAGGCTTGGCTTTGTTTTAATTGACTGATGCATCCTATAAAAAAAGAGCATTGCTTTTTGTAATTTGTATCTAAAATTAAAATTGTCATCAATTACAATAATATCATCTTCTTATATATCATCTATTTATTTATTTATGCTTCCTACCTATATTCTTAATAATTATTACATAATTGACATTTCTACTATTTATTGTTCAGAGAATAATCTTTTTTCTATCCTTTTCTTACTACCAGAATTGTCCTTTCTCTAAAAAACTCATCTGATTGGATTTGTACCTCTCGCTGAAGCAAATGGTACTTTATCTAATAATCGTAGTGCTAATCAAGGCCATGATTATGAAAAAGTGGAACAACAATAATGAGAAACAAGACAAACGAAAAATCTACAAAAGAAATCTTTAAAAGATCATAAAAATGTTTGCATCAGATGTTCTATTAAAGGACACTGGTCTCATGTTTGTCATACACGAAAATATTTAGTTGATCTTTATCAAGCATCTAAAATAGAAAAAGAAAAGGAAAATAAATTGGTACAAAATTTCATTGATCATGAAAATCCAAATGATATGACTCATTTGGATGTTTCAGATATTTTTGAAGATCTAAATGGTAAAATTGACCATTCGATTAGTGATAGACATGTGATGAATGATAAGAGTGCTTTACTTTGAAGTGTGTTTTCTTAAATTTTTGTGTGTTTATTTACAGTTGTTGTGTGTTTAAATTTATGTTGAAGAGTTTTTATCATTTTAAGTGTCATGTGAAAGTTTAGTGTGTAATTTTCAAGTTCCCTAATAAAACAATTTCTATAATTTTTCTTTATACTACTTGAATATTATTTATATTCAATTGACTTATTTTATACCTATGTCTCAAGATAAGAAATGAATTTGGACAATCACTTGGTGAATAATGAAGATAGTGAGACAACGCACACAATTCTACGTGAATAATGAAAAAAGTGAGAACTCACACAATTCTACAAAATAAAAAATATTTTCTTAATTTAATATTGGGTAAGGCTATTGTTAATACAGTATCTGGGTTTGCTAATATAATGAAGGCTTTGGAAGAGCTAATATTATGTTATTAAATGTTACAAAATTACAAATAAATGATGCTTTGTATTCCAGCACGTCCAACATAAATATATTTAGTTTTTTTATATATTTGTCAAAATGGATACTTTATTGAAACACCTATTGAAGATAATTCTGAATTTCTTTGCATTACTTCAAATTATTTCATGCCAGAATGATGTACTAGAAAAACTACCTTCTCTTTTTTCTGGACAATCTCATACAACTATAAAAATAACATAAATAAATTTCATAATGAATCAAAAGTTCTTTGATCTCAAGATTTTTAAACTTTGACATGATCAACTTGAGCATCCTAAATCAATTATAATGCATCGTATTATAGAAAATTCACATAGACATCAATTAAAGAACTTGAAGATCTTTTTGCTGACTAAAAGTTAGTCCATATATTGCTTGTTCTCAAGGGAAATTAATCATTCGGCCATCTCTAATGAAATTAAATCTTAAACCCTAAATTTTTAGAATGAAACAAGGGAATATATGTGGCCCTATATACCCAAGTTGTAGACCATTTCATTATTTCATGATCTTAATGAATGCATCAACTAAATAGTCACATATCTCTTTACTTTCTAATTCTGGTGGTGAATTTGCTAGACTTCTTAGTCAAATCATTAGACTAAGAGCACTATTTTCTGATTTTCCTATTAAAAAAATTAGACTTAAAAATGCCGATTTCAATCATTATTGCATGTCTATTGGAGTTAATGTTGAGCATCTTATTGCACACACTCATTCATTTGAAAAATATTGCAAATCAAATTTCTGATGCATTTACTGATTCAAGAAAGATAATAAAAGCATATATTCTAATTAAAAATGCTCTAGCAAGTGTTGAGATCCTTAAAGGTTAACATGACAAAACTAATGAAAATAAGGCATGGCTAAAATGTGGATGACCAATTGGCTTAAAAGAAAAAATTCCCAAGAAAAGGAAAACCACAAGAAAAGTTACAGAATGAAATCAACACTCCAAAAGAGTCATTGCCTATTAAGTAAATAACAGAATTTGTTCAGTTAAATATTATTGATCCCATTGAACTAGAAGAAGAAAATTTGCCAACAATAGAAGAATTATCATTTCTCAAGAAACATAAAATAATGAAATTTCAATTGGTTTTGTTGGTAGACAAAAATCTTGGGATTGGAATGAAATAATTGTCGATAATATTTCTCCATTTACTATTGCTCTTAATATCACAAATGATGATGAGGATAGATCTTGATCCAAAAATTATGGAAGACTATCTGCATAGAAATTATTGGTTAAAGTGTAAAGATGTTATTCAAGTAACACTAAATTCGCTCACAAAACTTAAAGTATTTAGACCAATATTCCTGATAATTGAAGATGTCAAACTTGTTGGATATAAGTAGGTATTGATTAGAAACGGAAATGAGAAAAATGAGATTGAGAGATATAAAGCAAACTTAGGAGCACAAAGCTTTTCTCAAAAACCTAGCATTGATTATGAGGAGAATATTCTCTTGTTATGGATGCAATTATATATATTTTGATACAACCTCTAAAGGTCTTGACATGCACCTTATGAATGTTTGACTGCCCATTTGTATAGTTCTATCAATACAAATATTTATATGAAAATCCCTAAGAGATTTAAAATGTCATAAGCAAATAAATTTAAAACTTGTAATTATATTCTTTGAAGTGATCCTTGTATAAATTAAAAAACTCCATGTATATATAGTACAATCATTTTAGTAACTATTTACTAAAAGTAACATATATAAATAATCTAATTTGTCCTTGTGTTTTTATTCAAAAATTCAAAATTAGGTTTGGAATAGTTGCAATGTATGTTGATGATTTAAATCTCATTTGAAATCATGAAGAACTTTAAAAAATATACCCTTGTTTGAAAAGTGAGTTTGATATTAAAGATCTTGGAAAAATAAAAAATTTTTCTTGGCTTAGAAATTGAATATTTGCCAAGTTAAATATTCTTACATCAATCAACATACACTAAAAAAGTTTTGAAGAATTTTGATATGGATAAAGTTCATCCATTAAGTACGATCACTTAATGGGAAAAAGATCTATTTCATCGTATAGAAGATGGTAAAGCAATTCTCGATCTTAAAGCACATTATTTAAGTGCAATTGATGCACTCATATATCTTAAATATTGTACTCAACCTAATATTGCATTTTCAGTTATTTTATTATCACATTATAGTCTTGCACCAACTCATAGGCATTGGAATGGTGTAAAGCATGTATTTCGTTTTCTTTGTGGCACAATCAACATAGGTTTATTCAAATGGATGGAAATCACTAATAATTGGATATGCAGATGTTGGATTTCTCTAATCCACATAAAGTATGATCTCAAATCTTGCTATTCGTGAAGGAAGTCATGAGTGCATGTGACTAAGATCAATGATATAGCATATTCAAGAAACAAGTGGATTATCATTATTAAAAATAATCCCAAAATATTATATAATAATGCAGCTTGCATTGCCCAAATTTAAGATGATTATGTAAAAGACGATAAAAGCAAGCATATTTCACCAAAATGCTTTTATACACATGAGCTTCAAAATAATGGTGATATAGAACCTCAGCAAATATGCTCAAGTGACAATCTTGCAAATTTATTTATAAAATCCATACTAACTGCAACATTCAAAAAATTGTTACACAAAATTGGGATACGTCATCTCAAAGATTTTTGTCCGAATCTTGAAGCATTTACACGGGGGGACTATACTTGTTGGAAAAAATAATTTATTTTGGAGGAAATTTTATATGCTATACTCTTTTTCTTCACTTGGCTTTTACCATGTACAGCTATTTGAGCCCATTAAACTGTTTACTGAATAAACCCAACCTGAAGTTATGAAATTTTAAATTTTACTCCATAAACCCATTTAAATACCCAATATAACCTTACTAAACCTAATTTTAATAATAATAGTGTTTTTACGCATTAAATCCATCAAATTCATTTATAAACCCTTAATATATATTTTTCCAATTGAATTGAAGATTTTCTTTATTAACATGATTCATAAAAATATAATTACAGCACACATTCATTCTTCTTATTATTTTTCTAAAAAGAAATTTATTGCAGCATAATTTGAAACTACCAAACCTTTCTCATCACATTTTACATCATTCAACAATGTGTCAACCTTTGATTTAAGATGTAGCTTATTCAAATTCTTCATGGAGGCAACAACAAACAATATTTATTCTTATCATTGCTTCTATAGTAATTACTGACATAAAATAAGGCACAATCTCTAGAAGTAACTTTTATAGATTGAATGCAAGGAAAATATGCAACAAAGCAAATAGATGCAACTACTATAGCAAACATCAAGCTTCTTTTCCCATTCCCATTGCTGGCCTCAACATTCAATCTAACTTTTTCTCCTTTACCTTCACCATTTGCTCCTTTGCTACACTTGCAACAACAGCAAGTCCATATAATTTGCCAAAGCGTGCCTAGCTTTGCAGAGGAAGAAGGCTTTCATGGTTATTAATGCCATTTCCACAACAGCCCTGTGCTTGTTTTAAATGTTTTATTGAATTTCTTATGCAGTTATTCAAAATCCAAAATATATATCTAAATTTTTTAGGCTAATGAAGCAATACCATGAGAAAGGAACATTTAAAGAGTAAGCAAAAATGCAAATAAATAAATATAAAAATATTTCAAAAATTTCTAGAAGTTGTTTACAATCAGATTCCAAGTTCATTTTAGCATTCCTCCAACTAGCATGCCAAATTAAGTTAAAAAAAATAACAAGTAAACATCTCAACAATATTATAGTTAATTCTCTAAAACTATTCTATCCATAGTAGCCACCTTAAGACTTATAATTTCTCTTAAATGTTGTATTTGAGAAGCATATAAAGCTTGTCATCCATTTCCAATAGGATAATGATATCCGCCCCAATCAGCTATTACAAGTGGAATGAGATGACCTGGCATTAAAAGTACATGTAAAAGCTTATAATTAATAAGCGAAAATTATAAATAGAACATAAATTAAATTAATAAAATAATAAGTTATACTTCAACAAAATGATTGCCAAATACATAGCCAAGACCAATATTTCTACGAGATAATATATGCACTAGCTAAGTTCTCAAAGATAAAAATGTAAGGCATTATACAGAGGACAAATGGAACAAGACAACATTATAGCTCAATGCTATAAGATGACCCATGTCAGACATAGTCATCATCGATCAGACGATGGTGGCCAATTCTCATAATATGAAAGGATGTGGATAAACTCGTTCATCCTTTTAGGTCCATATAATTTTCCATAATCATCTAAGTAAGAGTACAACTCATTTAGTAAATCTTTTATCACTTGTACCCATCCATCCTTACTTAGGTCTATTAGGTCAGGCGTTGCTCTAAAGCCACAGTTACCATTAGCTACAACATCTTTAATATGATAAATATATAATCATAATCCAACTAGAAATTCATCAATAAACGTAATTGATTTGACTGGCATACTTTTGTTAACGTCCAAATAAAAGTATTATACATAATAAAAAAATTAAATTAAATGACTTACTAAATAACTTAAGTGCAAATTTGTATTGCCTTTGTTTTCAACCTCATCTTTTGATTTAAATGCAATTGAATTACTCTTCACATTAAATGAACAAATTTCTTGCCCAGATGACACTAACGTAAAAGCAAATGGGTCACGATAGGTAGAAGTATCAACTTTGATAGATGGTCGACCTCGTATTCTTGTCTTCACTTTTAGATCTAAAAGAAAGATACACCCTAGATTCTAACTGGATTTAAATAGAACTCTAATTAAACTGCTTAGAAATTAACTCAAACTCTGGCTGGCAACTTAGCTCTATCTTTTGCTTCTGAGTAACAACTACTAAATCAATTTTTTTTCCAATGAAGATAAATTCCCTCAACCAGAATAAACTGTCATGTTCTTTTGTATTCTGCAACCTCATGAACACATGCTAAACCATACATTTGGCAAACAACAAACGTGCATACAGAGTGGTCAACCCTAATAGAAATAACACATTTCAGGTCACTAAGGATTATACTTAATGCATATATGAAGCCTCAATTTGTTTGAATTTTGTAGGCATGAATAGATGTTGCACAATTGTCAAAGTTTTCTCAAATGATGCTTTAATATATGTGTATTGTAGCTCAAGTAAATTGTGTATCTTTGCCCATAATGTCTCAAAATTTCCTTGAATGATGGAAAGACACTTCTTCAACCTTGATTGTGCACTTTTAACCCTACTAAAAAGATGATGATCATGATCATGATGATATATGAATAAATTAGATGAGTAAGTTAATGGTAAAATTAAAATGTTATATTATATATATATATATATATATTTGTTGTCAAGTTTCCAAAGATCATAATTTTAGTTGTCCACACTAGGGACGTCAGAATCCTCTATGGGTTTAGAGCCCATGAGGCCCCACCCCAAATGGGGTAAATTCTGAATAATTTTTAAAGAATGGGATAAGCAATTGGGGAAAAATAATCCCCAAATTATTAATAGGGTGGGATTTGTTTTGTACTTCCCACATCACCCTTACCCCAATCCCCATTATATATGCATTTTTTTAATTTTTATTCAATAATTTTTGTTTCATCAATTATAATATTAGTTAATAAATTTTTTTTATTTCTACCTAATATAAATATGTTATAACTAAAAGAAAATCCGACATTATAATTCTTATTTAACCCTAAAATATTGTTATATTTTCCTTTCTCTCTCAAGGTGCTACTCTTTTCAAATATTTTTTTAGTTTTAATATATTTCAAGATATTGTTTCAACATTTTGGAGATTTTTTAAATAATTTGAATACATTATAATATAGTAATGATTTTATTTAAGTATCTAATTTTTAATTTACTAAAATCATTTATATATACTTTCTATAAAATAAACAAATGACAAATGTGGTAAGGATAAAGAAATCATTCCCCATATGTGAATTTCCTATCCCTACCCTACTAAATTTATTAAAGGGTGGGGTGAGGAATGGAGGCAAAATTTTTAACGGGGGAGGGAGAGCATGGGGTATACCTCCCCACCCCCACCCCACCTCATTGCCATCCCTAATCTACGCTAAAACAAATCTTTCTTTATAGTTATTCAGCCATGTATCTGTACATATTGCATCACTTCCAAAAAAGATGCAAACTATTTGTGCATGGTTTTATAGTGGTCAATGAATTCAATTTAATTTAAAGATAATACCAATAAGTTCCAACTCATTATGAACTTCTCCCACTTATCATTTGTTGCAAATAACTTCTTGCAGTTTGCTATGACATTCATACTAATATGCCATCTACATAAAAAAAATGCTTTGCATTAGGAAATATTTCCTCAATGGTATTCATTAAAGCCAACTTTCTGTCAGTGAAAATGACCTTAGATAAAAAATCATTGTCCATTAAACTCCTAAATCTATCTAGCTCATGTGTAGCTTTATTCCCACTCATAACTCAGATATGTATAAGCAACATTAAAAGTCATGTCAGTTGATGTCATTCCTATAAAATCTCAAACAAAAAAAAAGAAGATAATATTTATTGACTTTGTAAGTACAGTCCATTAATCGAACACTAGGAAATGTGTGTAACATCTCCATGCTCTTAGGTGCGCCAAAAATAGGTCTTTTACAATGTCTATGTTGTCATAACACCTATCCCACTCGATGTAATTAAATTCAAATAACTTATTTAAAAGTTGTTGCATTTGTGATCTACCAGCCTTCTCAATCACTTTATATCTTTATAGTACATTTTATGTTGACTTCATTGTAGAAACATTAAATGCATCTTTTTTTTAAATGACTAAAATATCT
Organism: Citrus x clementina; assembly: GCF_000493195.1. Taxonomy (NCBI): domain Eukaryota; kingdom Viridiplantae; phylum Streptophyta; class Magnoliopsida; order Sapindales; family Rutaceae; genus Citrus; species Citrus x clementina. Next base: position 22,770,650 of record NW_006261964.1, on the reverse strand, counting down.
TTTGGTTATACCATATTTTTTGACATGTCAACTAATATTATTGTTTTTTTTACAATTAATCGCCCTACAAATGAGTGTCGTTCAAGATGTTTAAAATTGGATGATTACGCACTCAACGCACAATATTTAGTATCCAATTGTTATAAATGTTTAACTTTTAACCCTTTAATTTAAAAGGACATCCGCATCTTTTGTCCCAGTTATTCTCTATTTTGAATCTTTTTTGTTGTCTTTCTTCTTATTTATTTTTTTATACTTTCCACCTCTGTCACAACCAAAAAGGATCCTTGATCTTTTACCACCATGACCAATTTTAGATCTCTTGATGACAACCATTATACCAATTTTCTTTCTAACATCACAAGTTCATTAAATTATTGGTTTTCTATTCTTGAATGTCTAGATAGGCAAAAATGTCATGTATGTTAAATAAAATTCCATAAAAATTAATGCAAGCTCAATTATAATCTAAAGTTACCTCATAAGTTGTAAATTTACTGTTATAATCCATCACAGAATTTGTATCAGAATTGATAGATCTGATGGAATCATATCTTGCATATAATAGAATATGGTTATTGAAACTACAAGTTACATTTCAAATATGGTTACTAAAACTACAGGCTACATTTGGAAAATCTCTCTATCAATTTCGAATAGAAAAAAAATCCCAAAAATCAAATATGAATTAAAGAATTTCATACTATTCATGATTCAAATTATTGTTAATATTGTATTTTTCCTCCATAAAGTCAATATCCATCAAATTAATAAGAATTGTTGCCGTCAACAGCAGTTGTCCTTGATTGTTGCCCATTGCCAAATGCAAACAAATAGACAGCCACCAACTTTATTACCCTGAATCCAATCGCATATGCTCACTTAACAAAAATATGTGGCTTGAAAGAAGAATCCCGCCTCTAGTCTATTAAAGTTTAACTAAAAAAGATTTAGGGTTTAGCAAAACTATATTGAATGTAAAGATGAGTTCAAAGAGTAAATTTTTTTTCTTTTTTACTATATTTTAATATGCATAATTGTAATTTAATTTAGAGATATTTTAATCATTAAAATTATTTTTAAAAGAGAGTTTAATAAGTAGTTTGGTCCGTTCAAATAGCTCCAACCCTTTTTATCCAATAGCATTTTTCCTAGTAATATTTTAACGAGATAGCTTCATATCTTCAAGAATCATATATTTCAAGACATCAACAAATGATGTACTCTTTTTCCTTTACTAATATTTTTTTCCTATGATGGTTTTTTCTTTTTTTTTTAAGTAAATGTCTTAATGAGACATTTTCTTTTGTAATGAACATCCAAGGGGATTATTATAAATTTATTAAAATATATAAATCTAGTTGTTCATAAGATAGATCTCTTAGTCTCCCCACTTGCAAGCCTTTGGTTACCTATAATTCTCAGTATCTCACAAGGAATCATGATCTATAATGTTTCCATTTATAGGTTTATAGGAGAGAGAAAAAAGAAATTTAATTATAAAGAGAAAAGGTACCTACACCCACAAAGTTTAGGGAAATAATCATGCAGACCCCAAGGTTTCAATAAGGGACACCAAGGCCCCTTTTGACTATAATATCCTTAGTAGATAGTAACTAAAAAATTAACTTTAAAATTTTTTAATAAATATAAAGATAATTTAAACATTTTAATTTTTCTAGTAGATTAATAAAATTAGAATACTTTTAATATATAAAATATTTTAAAATGTAAATTATTATATTTACTGTAATAATATATTTATTATAAAAAAATTAAATAAATATTTGGGTTAAATAGATTTTACAATTAGTAAAATATATCTCATGTATTAATAACATTAAAATTATTTTATATAATATTGAATATAATTTAAATTTTTATTTAGTTATTTTAATATTATTTTTCTTTTTATCATAAATTTAGTTTAATATAGGATTGTAAAGTATTAAAATATTTTTAAATATTGAAATTATTTTTAAATATATATTGTTATATTTATTTCAATATTATAATTGTATTTATTATAAAACATTGGAGTTAAATTTTTGAGATAATACAACCAAAAGGTATTTTATCAAAAGAGGGTCTTGGTGTCCTTTATTGAAAACATAGAGGTGTACATGATTATTTCTCCAAATCTTAGTGAAAATTAAGAAAATTAAATATCAAAAAGAAGATAGAAACAAATATTAATAAAATTAATAATCCATGTCATCTAATCTTTATTCCATTTTACAATACTTCAATTAAATAATAATATTCTTTCCCACTAACACAACTTAAAAGTGTTTAATTTACTCCCAAGTATAAGAGTGCATATTTAAACTATAGCTCGGTGGGTCCGAGGTCGAGCCATAGATAAAATATTTAATTTTTTTATTTAATTTTATCTAAAGAATGAAAATAAAATTTAATATATGCAATTGAATTTGTGAAAAACTATGAAATTAAATTAGTTAGAGCTATAGATCCACTTTTAGTAATAAACATAATTTAATAAAAAGAAGAAATAAATTCTGAAAGTGGGTGACCAAAAATACTTGAGATAGTGAATCACCTCTTTGAACAAGTAGGGGATTCAACAGTACTGTATGGATGAATAAGGAAGCAAAAGCAAGGAGATGATGAGTCCAATGAAGCCTACAGCTAATTCTCCTGTAACTTTGTGGCAGTACAGGGACACTTGGAGGCTCACTGGTAGCTAGCTTGCTATTGAATTCCACCTCTTCCCCACTTGAGCAATTGCCAAGGTAGCCGATATGCTTTGTGTGTATAGCACTATGAAAACCAATTGATCCAAAGTATTGAACAAAATCAACAAGAATTACGTCCAATATAAATGCTTAAACTATCCATAATTGAGCAATTAATTATTTAAACTTTGCATACATACATAATTGTAAAACCATCCAGTAATTAATGTTGATGCTCATAATATCTTGAGCTTTCATTATAGTTTAATTAATGCTTTTAGATTTGGTTCAATGTTGTGGTGAGTTACAGTAATTTTGCCTCCACATTTATGTCATATAATGCTTTCCACTGTTTGCATATTGGATTATTACACGAATCTTAATCTAAAACTTTTCAATATTTGTGTAAAATGATATTAACAGATAATTTGATGATTCACAAAAATGATTGAGTACTGATGAAGCTTGGCTTGGACTTGGTCGTTTTATATTGAATAAATATGTAGGAATGATTATGTGCCATTTTTCGAGTGGTGATATTGAACCTTCTCAAAATATCTTTTCAGCCATCACCTTTTAATTAATTTACTTAATTAGCAAAAGTATCATTTTCCTCCCTCTAGCATTTACTTTGTTGTTTTTGGCCTGTCTTATGATAGTAGTGGTGGCCATGAAGCTGAACAAAAACAGCTTCAATATAATATCAGCACATCCTCTCTTTAATTCTATCATAGATAATTACATTAATTTCTTTTTTAATAAATGGTTTCTGTAAATTCAGCGTCTTTAACACTAATGTTGTTTGTTTCTTTTGATCATGTTAAATTTCACTTTAAAAAAAATGTTGGCTCTATAATATTCGGACTCAGTACATAATGCTTATATTAGAATTTGAACTTGATGATATTGGATATTTGACATTGTTATATAGATTGATGTAATTGCATTTGAGGTGCTTTTTTGATTTACTGTTAGTGAGAAGTTAAAATGTGTATAGTTGGAGGAAAATTAATGTAAAATTATCTGGTACTTTTTTTCTTTCAAATGGTCTGCCGCTGCTGTAGAATCTCATGGATATACAATACAGCCTCTATAAATTAATATCAGAATCATACAATTCTATTAATATACAGAGATATTGATATTAATTAATCTATAAGTTAATAATCTTTTAATGTATAGAGTGTATATACAATTAAGTGAACATATATTTAATCAACTAGATAATTCGTAGTATTTTACCAACATAGCCAATTCAAAATTAATTAATCCCCTAAATATAGATTACAATTAACCAAAAAAAAAAGAGAATTCCTATTGTTTTGAATTCAGCAGGAATAAGTAATATCAGAGATGAGATCCCACTATGTTTAGATTTGAAGAAAAACAAATAATAATCGAGTCATGTTTTATTTAATAACATATTATAACAATTATGTTTGTAAGCCCAGCAAATTATTATTTTATATTAAGAATGTGACCATACAATTATAAAACATAATCTCTTATACAACTTATTGATTGATTAATATCAATATCTCTTTAAATTAATAGATGTTGCATGATTTATTTATTATTAATTTATAGAAGTATTACTGTATATCCATGCAAATATATAGGATTGATTGATTGATTGTGTCACTGGCTTGCTTAAAATAGGATGTGGTTAATTTCGTTGGAGGGTGTGGCTTCTAGAAACGTCGTTACATAGTTTGACAATTGATATAATGAGAAAGAATCTAACAATAAACTAAACATAATAATAACACTAAAAACGATCAAATTAATTTATTGTATGTTAAAATTGTCGTCGCAATGCAACATGATATTAAAGTCAATAGTTAATTTAAACAAACACAACATAATTTATTTAATCCTCATTTATGGAATCGTTCAATTCCATTAAAGTCACTGCAACTCGTTTCTCAATATTCATTCATATAAATAGAGACTTATGCTGCCCTGATTGATGTAGATCTCTTATACTTCTAATTAAGTTATTGATAATTCACCTAAGAAATAGAAATATGTCGAAGAGCCTTAGTTTCATCATCTTGGCTTTGCTCATAGTGGCAAACACTGAAAGTAGACTTATTTTAGCCAATCATATTGGCCAAGGATCTACCCAGGAAGCGTCATTTTCCAGTAATCCTATAGCATCACCAGACATTGTTGATTGCTCAGGGATTACAAGGGAAGAGTGTTTGATTGCAAAGCTAAAGAAAGCTCTCGAAGACTATATCTATCATTGTCCCCCGGGGGGATGCAAATGATTTTGATAATCAGTTATTTCTTATATCTTTTATGAGTGCTTTTGCAACAATGATCAAGTGTAGTGAAATTGAAACTATATCTTAATAAAAAAAGAAACTAATCCATTATGAGTGTGCAATGTTATGATATGTGCCTTTTGTGCGTGCATCTGACGCTATTTTGTTGTATACAAATCGTTAACTCAATCTATGAGAGAGTAATATGTTGAAATACTAATAATGGTTATTATTACTGTGTTAGTACTAGTAATATTTGAACGTTCAATCCATTTCCTCTTCGGGTGAGGCTGCATCCTCACAAAAAGGGAAAAAAAAACCCTTCTATTTTGTCGAAATCTTATATTACTAAACTGTTTGAGTTAATTTAAGGGAAAATTTTAATTTAATTGCCTGAACTAATTTATGTATAGACTTCAATTTAAATTATGAAAATATCAATTTTACCCCAAGAAACGTGAACACATCATCTTACCCTTTTTTATTACTAAAAAAATAGATTAAAAAATTCATTTACGCTTATCTTCTGAACAAAAATTGAGGTAAGTTGAGGTTTTCACGATTTTGAAGGGTAAATTGAAGATTTTTATTGGCAGGAGAATGAATTGAAGCTCGCCCAGTTAATATAACAAAATTTTTCCTATTATTCTGGCACGTATTTACCTCATCTACTAAACATACAAAAGTCTTGCTCTAATTAGATGCAATGTTGTCATGGCGGATTCGCAAATTGCGTTCAAGATGAAGAAAAAATTAATGCCAGTAAATGGACAATTTGTTGGCTAAGCCGCACAACAGAAGTCACATGTAATTGTAACCAGAATTTTAATTTCACCTGAAAATAAAACTATTGGCTTTTGATTTCTTTTATTTTATGTTATTTTATTTCATTTAAGAAAAACCTGTTAGTAATTACAAAATTGTTTCAAGCAATTGCTTCTAAATACAAATATGTATTATTTTATTTATTTGCGATGGCTAGTTTGGTGTTAATTTAAGATATGTCTTTGAAATTTAGATATTTCTTTATGCTTGTTATATAACTAAATAATATAATATTTATACTTGATTGATGACTTAAAAATGATAATATGTTAGTTTGTTAATTTTTATGCAGTTAGTATGGTAAGAAATTGTTTTTGATAAGACAATAGTGAAAGAAGAGATAACAATAAGATTAATCATTTAATGATGCAAAATATAGGCTTCATCATGTTGACTCCTACAAATTCAAGATCTAGATGTGGTTATTACTAAGAATAACAAGTAGGAATTTTAATCAATGTTGTCAGTTTCAACTTTTCTTTTTCTATCTTTCTATTGTAATGGTCTTGAGATGTTCTAAATTAAACAAATACAAGTTCCTAATGACAGGCTCCTTTTGGATAGGAAGCATCATAAAAAGAAGAAACAATTTCTCAAATTGGGTGGCCAAAAAGACTTGAGGCAATAAATTACGTCTTTTGAGCAAGTTGGGGGATTCTGGGCTAGTGTGTGGATTGAATAGAAAAGTAGCGGCAAGCTAATAAGAAGTAATCTTATATATTATTCATTTCTTGTCCGATTAGAATGATTCTTCTTTACATTGATTGTTGTAATCTCTTCTTTAGATGTAATTTTTTTGTACTCAGTTTTGATTAATAAAACAGTGTGAATGTTTTCTTCTCATCTAGTAGTTTGTTCTTTGCAATCCAATTTTTTTTTCCGTTCTTGACTCTATTCATTAGCAATCTTGATTTCAAATCAATCTTGATTGATTAAAGATTGAAGTACTAAATCAGTTCTTGTTATTAGCCACTACAAATTACAACAAGTGGTATCAGACCTTTGGTAATTCTTGGGTATATCACTTCTACAGCCAGAAATCGAGAAATTAACCATTAGTGGTGATTTCTCACTCTGGAAGATGGAGAAAAGGGCTCTGCGCATTTATCAGGGCCATGAATTTGCTCTAGGAAAAGAAGATCCTAATAGAGCTACAAGTTCCATGCCTGATCAAAAAAAAAAAAAGCAGATCTAGAACAGAGCCCATATTACCTTGATTTTAAGTCTTAGTGACTTAATCTTACGAGAAGTCTTTGAAGAAAAGATCGCTCTAAGGATATGGAATAAGGTAGAGGCACTGTGCATGAAGAAGTCCTTGGTTTACAGGCTTTTCTTAAAGAAACAACTTTATATTTTTCAATGAAAGAAGATGTGTCTATCCAATAACACATTGATACTTTCAACAAGATCAACATTCATCTTGAAGGGGTCGAAAATGTGAAAATTAGATATCAAGATAAAGCATTTTTCTTGCTCAGTTTACTGCCATAATCCTATTAAGGTTTTGTAAATACAATGTTGTATAGAAAAATAACATTAACCTTAGAAGATTATTGAAATGAACTCAAACTCGTTAGTACAACTTGTCGATTTTAAGTTGTGAATACGAGTGACATGTCATTTCAGTTGAACGAGATTCCAGAGCTGACAATTTTACAATGTCATCCAAGATCATTAAAACTCACGTGACTAATGCACGCCTGGTTTAAGCTTAAACGGCATTGCTAGCAGTCGTTTAAGGAAAGCTTTTAAGTGACGCGTGAGTTGCTCGTGACAGGAGGTTAAGGCTGTTGGATTTGGAGGGAAAATTCTGAATCTGTTACGCCTGGCAAACTAATATATATATTCAAGCTAGTTCTGGTGTAGTCTCGATTGATTCAAGGAGAGAGAGATAAGGCAGTTATAGTGAGAGCAAAGCTTTGTGAGTGGTCTCTTTATTGTGCATTATTTTCTCTGTAACCTTGAAGCTCAATAAAGTTGCTCCCTGTGTTGGTTTTCTCCAGTGGATGTAGGCACCCTCAAGGTGCTGAACCACTTAAGTTCTTGTGTGATTCTTGGTTCTTTGGTGTTGTTCTTTGATGTGATCGTTGTTCTTGTTTAGCTTAGGTTTTGATTCTTGAGTCTTTGAGTCTGAGTTGGGTCTTGGGGTGTGATTAATCTAGCAATCAAAGGATTAATTTCACAACAATTGGTATCAGAGCCTTAACTCTGATTTCAAGGTTTAAGAATGAGTTCAAAAGTGGATCTTGAGAAGTTTACGGGGCAGAATGATTTCAATATGTGGAAGATCAAGATGGAGGCTTTGTTGATTACTCAAGGGCTGGGAGAAGCCATAGATCTAGTCTCTAAGCTTGAAGAAGGGGAGGCTTCATCATCTAAGACCCTAGAATAAGTAGCAGAGATTGACAAGAAAGGCAGAAGCACAATCATTCTGAGTCTTGGTGACTCTGTAATTCGAGAAGTGGCTAAAGAAAGAATTGTTGCTGGTTTATGGGCTAAGTTGGAGAATCTATATATGACAAAGTCTTTGGCAAATAGACTTTACATAAAAAGGAAGATGTTCTCACTGAAGATGATTGAAGAGGCATCATTAAATGAGCATATAGATGAGTTCAATAAGGTTTGTGATGAACTGGAGATTATTAATGAAGGACTGAGTGATGAGAGCAAAGCTTTGCTACTAATCAGCTCTTTACCAAAGTCATACAACCACTTTGTGGATACATTATTGTATGGGAGGCAAACACTCTCCCTGGAAGAGGTCAAATCTGCTCTTGGCACCAAGAAGCTGAAAGATAAGTAAGATAATCCAGAAAGTGAATCAAGTGAGGGACTGATGGCTAGAGGCAGACCTAAGAAAAGAGAAAGCAAGGGAAAGAAAAAAGGCAGATCAAAGTCTAAATAGAGAAATTTGAAGTGTTTCCACTGTCATAAAGAAGGGTATTTTAAAAGAGATTGCCCTAAAAGGAAGAACAAGAATAAAGAAACCAATGAAAGAACTGGAAATGCAGCCATAGCCACAGAAAAATAATGTAGCTTTGAAACAGCTGGAGTACTCATTGCCACAAGTCAGAAACCTCAAGGTTAGTGGGTTCTTGACTCAGGTTGTACCTTTCATATGTGTCCAAATAGAAGCTATTTTACTACATATCAGCCATGTGATGGGGGTATAGTTTAAATGGGTAATAACTCAATGTGTAAGGTGGTTGGTATTGGGACTGTTAGCCTTAGAATGTTTGATGGTGTGGTAAGGGAATTGACACAAGCGAGGTTTGTTCCTAAACTAAAAATTAACTTAATTTCAATTGGCATACTAGATCAAACAGGTTGTGTTATTAAGGCTGAATTGAGGGTGATTAAAGGCTCAATGGTGATAATGAAAGGTTTAAAACAAAATGGCATGTATGTGATGGATGGACATACTGCTGTTAGGGAGGCAAGTGTAACTGACAGTGGAGGGAACAGATCAATGTTGTGGCATTTGAGGATAGGGCATATGAGTGAGAGAGGTTTGAGAGAGTTACAAAAACAATGAGTGTTTGGGAATGATCAGATAGAAGCTTCGGGGTTCTGTGAAGATTGTATTCTAGGAAAGTCTTCCAAGTTAAGGTTTGAGACTGCAGCTCACACCACCAAAGAGAAACTAGGATACATACACTCTGATTTGTGGGGGTCTGCACAAGTGAATTCACTAGGTGGGTGTAGATATTTTCTGACTTTTATAGATGATTTTTCAAGGATGGTTTGGGTCTTTGCACTCAAAAGTAAATATGAGGTTCTGGAAAAATTCAAAAACTGAAAGATTTTTATTGAAAACCAGACTGGTTTGAAGGTGTAAACTCTGAGGACAGATAATGGCTTGGAGTACTGCAATAAGTTGTTTGAAGAATTCTGTGAAAAGAATGGTATTCAAAGGCACAAAACTGTCACCTATACCCCTCAACAAAATGGCATTGCTGAGAGAATGAACAAGACTTTGGTGGAGAAGGTAAGGTGCATGCTAATCTATTCTAAGCTCCCAAAAACCCTTTGGGTAGAAGCTTTAAACACAGCATGCTACCTAGTCAACAGGAGCCCATCAACTGCTATAGATTGTAAAACACCAATGGAACTTTGGTCAGGTAGAATGGCTGACTATGCAAAACTCAGAATTTTTTACTGCACAGCATATGCTCATGTGAAGCAGGGTAAGCTGGAACTAAGAGCATTAAAATGCAGGTTTCTGGGGTATCCAGAGGGTGTCAAGGCTATAGATTGTGGTGTGTTGACTCAAAACCACCATAGTGCATCATAAGCAGGAATGTAAGATTCCATAAAGAAGAGTTATTGAATAAACCAAGGAGCCCTGTTAACAATACTGAATCAAGTATTGAGACTGATAAAGTGAAGTTTCAGGTGGAGCCTCAAAACTTGAAAGAACTTGAG
>NW_006261964.1:22725641-22760350 GCF_000493195.1 Citrus x clementina | reverse complement strand
CAAGAGACAAAAAGAGAAGGACAATAAGACCACCTAAAAGATATGCAGTGGCTGATCTGATTGCATATGCTTTGACTTCTGCTCAAGAGCTGAATGATGATGAACCAATGACTTATCAGGAAGCTATCACAGGCAAAAACAAGCTGGAATGGAATAGGGCAATGGATGAAGAGATGACATCCCTAATGAAAAACAAGACTTGGGAATTGATTGAAAACCAGCTAAGAGGAAAACAGTAAGCTGTAAATGGATCTTCAAGATTAAAGATGGTATACCTGGAGCTGAACCTAGAAGATTTAAGGCTAGACTAGTGGCAAGGGGCTTCACACAAAAGGAGGGAATTGACTTCACTGAAGTATTTTCTCCTGTAGTGAGACCTGCTTCCATCAGAATTATTCTTGCACTTGTGGTTGTTCAAGATATGCATCTTGAGCATATGGATGTAAAAATAGCCTTCCTGCATGGTGAATTACAAGAGGAAATTGTAATGCAGCAGCCTGAAGGGTATATAACATCTGGTAAAGAAGATTGTGTTTGCTTAATTAAAAAGTCTCTGTATGGGTTAAAGCAATCACCTAGGCAATGGTATCTGAAGTTTGATAACTTCATGATAACACATGTCTTCAACAGGTGTAGCTATGGTTTGCATACCCTACTCCAGTACAGTAGGTAGCCTCATGTATGCCATGGTACTCACCAGACCTGATATCTCACATGTTGTGAGTTTGGTGAGCAGGTTTATGGCAAACCCCAGATATGAACACTGGACAGTTGTTCAATGGATTATGAGGTATCTGAAGGAGACTCTGGAGGTTGGTTGGTCTATGGTGGAGAAGACAAAAATGGACACACATTGATTGGTTATATGGATGCTGATTTTGCCTGTGATCTTAATAAAATGAGGTCTCAAACAAGGTATTTGTTTACTCTGGAAGGCTGCACAGTCAGCTAGAAAGCAACATTACAGAATGTAGTGGCTTTGTCCACAACAGAGGCTGAGTATACTGCAGCAGCAGAAGCTCTCAAAGAAGCAATTTGGCTGAAAGGCATGATAACTGAGTTGGGAGCCAAACAAGAGTCTGTAACAATATACAGTGACAGTCAGAGTGCTATACATCTTAGCAAGAATCAATCCCATCATGTGAAAACAAAACATATAGATGTTAAATTGCATTTCGTGAGGCTTGAGGTGTCAAGGGGAGCTGTAAAGTTGCTGAAGATTCATACTGAAGAAAATCCAACTGACATGTTAAGCAAGGTTGTGCCAACTGCCAAGTTCATCCTTTGCATGAACTTAGCAAGTATCTGCAGGTTTTAAGAAGCTGCAGATGAGGAGAAGACAGCTTGAAATGAGGGAGCTAGGAGTGTTGAGTTCAAGGTAGAGATTGTTGAAATGAACTCAAACTCGTTAGTACAACTTGTCGATTTTAAGTTGTGAATACGAGTGACATGTCATTTCAGTTGAACAAGATTCCAGAGCTGACAATTTTACAATGTCATCCAAGATCATTAAAACTCACGTGACTAATGCACGCCTGGTTTAAGCTTAAACGGCATTGCTAGCAGTCATTTAAGGAAAGCTTTTAAGTGACGCGTGAGTTGCTCGTGACAGGAGGTTAAGGCTGTTGGATTTGGAGGGAAAATTCTGAATCTGTTACGCCTGGCAAACTGATATATATATTCAAGCTAGTTCTGGTGTAGTCTCGATTGATTCAAGGAGAGAGAGATAAGGCAGTTATAGTGAGAACAAAGCTTTGTGAGTGGTCTCTTTATTGTGCATTATTTTCTCTGTAACCTTGAAGCTCAATAAAGTTGCTCCCTGTGTTGGTTTTCTCCAGTGGATGTAGGCACCCTCAAGGTGCTGAACCACTTAAGTTCTTGTGTGATTCTTGGCTCTTTGAAAAATACATAATTAAAAAAATTGTATTTGAAAATTAAAAGTAAAACTAATTTTATTTATTAAAAATATATTACAAAGAGAGATGAGAAGAAGAAATTGAGGGGAAAGAAGAGAAGAAAAATTGTGGAGAGGTGTGTTACCCTGCTCTATTTATACTAATACATGATTAATTCACACCACACAAATAAATAAAGCTAATTACATCTTAGCCATACATTTGTCCCACTAACAAAATATAAACCTAACTTAATACACCCAATCACATCCAACACATTCCACTAACAATTACAACACCTAACATATTAAAAACTTATAATTTCACAATTACCATATCGTGGTAAAAACTAATAAATTTACAATAAAAGTCGCAGATCCTCCTTGACAAAGACCTAATTTCTCGGACTTCTGGAATCCAAATTTGACATTCGTACATTTGTTTGGGCCCTCAAATTGCGTGAAATTATTGTTTTTACCTAATAAACACATAAAATCAAATATTTAGAAAAAGAATTCATAATTCATAATATATTACATAATTACAAATGCAAATTATATTATAAGCACAAAATAAAATGTTTACCCCATAATAAACATACAATTTTTAACACTAATCACCAACTTTACTATTCCTCAAGTAAATCGGAAACCAAATGATCTTTTGGCTCTGTGCATCTTCATTTCAAGCACATTTAAAATTCTCTATCATAGTTTAAGTAAAAAGCTCAACACCCTTATCCTAAGCGGTATGATACGCCAACCCTAACTTTAAATATGTAAAATAGGATTTAGATTCGGTGTTAAGTTAAATTTTTTATTAACTTTTAGAAGAATACAATTGGTAGTTTTTAGATAAGAATATAAAATTCATTAAATCTTAACCGTATATTACTATACATGTACATCTAACAGAAAATTATGAAGAATTGAGCACAAGATCAACTTAGTACTAGGTCCAAATCTTGTAAAATAACTCCCTAAACCCATCATTTTCTCTATAACAAATTGATCAAATGGCCCCATATTATCCGCTTCAGCCGCAGGCTCAAATGGAAATTAACTGTCATGTACTTGTTGTCCACTAATTTACGCAGTGTAGCACGACGTAGCTATTACATCACTAGGGACTTGATTGTAGAAATAAGGCAAGTCGAACTGTTAACATAAATATGTTAATAATATTGATTTTGATGATAACAAATTTTAAATGTATTTTGACAAAAATAATGGAGTTATTTCTTAATAAACGAAAACTCTTTTAATCATTGCCTTATTTCTTCATAAAAGATGGATTTCAAATTAGAAAGAAATTCTCTGCAAAAACTTGTTTAAAATTGCAATACTGGTCATAAACGGTGAACCGTTTATTTTAAACGGTTAACCGATTAAAGGCAGAGAGTAACACATTTCCTTAACCTCTAACCGTTCATGGAAAACGGAAAACACCCAAGATGGGAAGGTTACTGGAAACTAACGGTGAACCGTTTATTTTTAAACGGTTAACCGATTATCACCAGAGAGCATCATATTGCCTAAGCTCTAGCCGTTTACGCTTAACAGAAAACACCCAAGATAGGAAGGCTACTGGAAACTAACGGTGAACCGTTTCTTTTTAAACGGTTAACCGATAACGTCCAGAATTGAGGGTTGTCCGCCTCTGGTATTGATTAACTGATGTTCATTTTGCAGGTTACTGGAGACAAACGGCTAACCGATTATTGTTCAAACGGTTAACCGATAATATCCAGAAACGTTACCTCACGCAAGTCCTTAACCGTTTAGCGTAAACGTATAACGAATGCTGATCTTGCAGGTCTCTGGAAGTTAACGGCGAAAGGGCAATCCTAAACGGCAAACCGTTTATTTGAATTCTGGTCCAACGGTAACTTTGAACAAGCGAAACGGTTAACCGTTTATCGTTAACGGCGAACCGTTTTCTGCCCGACAGTTTGTAACGGCTAGATTTTCAGCTCCAGATATAAATAGGCTCATTCAAATTCAAAGAAGGTTGATCACAACACAACCATTTGAGCTAATATTCGAGAATACAATCTTCATAGAGCTTAGAACACATTCTTGCTTCATCTATTCACATATTAAGCATCATTGAGTTATCTTGTATATTGTGAGAGGCAAAACAAATTTGTAATCTTTTACTTTGAGTGATTGTAAGTGTTGGGATACACTTGGGTTAAGAGATTGGGGATAATCTCTTGTTGTAAAGGTCCATTGACACCTCGGAAGTCAAGTGTAAGCATTTGAAGCCTTGGAGGCTTGCTTAGTGGAATCCTCAAGCCCGGAAAGCTTGGAGGCGTGGACGTAGGCGAGGTTGGCCGAACCACGTAAAAATCTCGTGTTTGAATCTCTCTTCCCTTACCTTTTTATATTGTGATCATCTTAATTATTATTGCTTTGAATTTGAGTTATAATTGCATTAAGATTTTCTTTATTATTGAATAATTTTTTTAGAATCCCAATTCACCCCCCCTCTTGGGTTGCTTACTTGTATTTCACGAACAGTGCATGGCTTAAGCAATAAGCATTAATTGTCTCTAGATCTACAGTTAATTGTGCTGGCATGATTTGTTCAAGCTCAGCTATAGGAGAAATTCTAAAATACCTCTGATGTATTACAACTAATTAATGCATGCATGACATTTATAATTAAATTTAATATAACCACCACTTGCATGATAGTTTTTCAAAATTACATAACATAACATCATTTGCTTGTTGTATGGCTGACATGGTACCTCTGATGTATTCTAGAATTTCTCTAGCTATGGACATTGATCATGACTATCGTTGGGGGTGGCTTTAGAACTAGCCAAATTAAGTGGTCGGCTAAGGTCTCATATTTAAGAAAATAATAATTTTGAGTATTTATTTATTAATACAATTATAATAATTATTCTAAGATTCTATTTTTTTAGGTTAAATTTATACTGTAGAAAATTTTAATTTTTACGCATCTCATTATTATTACTGTCATTCATAATCAACTCCATGTTTAATAATCTATACCTTAAAAGTAATTTTTTTAATTAAAAATACAATTTTTACTGTATAATAATGATTTTAACACTTTGAAACATTATTTTGATAATAATTACAAGAAAAAAATCCAATGCTTTCCCTTTCCAAAAAATAATTACTCTATTAAAATTATTAATGTTAGATTTTAAAACTTTTAGGATCCTATAAACCCTATTTAAAACCTCATTAATGGTTATTGAATCAACAACCTAAATTTTTTTACTCTCGTATCTATAAAGAAAATTCTTCTGATCTTTTCTATAAAATTCATTTTTATCATTTGACATCTGACCATCATATTCATCTCAACTAGTCAACTTTGTATGTGTTATCATTCTAATTATTCTAAGCACATGTTGTTTAATGTAAAAAGGCCTTCAAAAAAAAAAATCATCAAGGTCTCCGAACTGGTAGAACCGACCGTAACTGGTGTGGTAAGATGATATCTATCATTGGGTGGCTTTGTTGCAAATTCTAATTGTTTGGAGCTTGTGGCCGTGCCCATGACACTTTTGAACGTCCTAGCTAGCTGAAAATTTGCATACAAATATAAAATTAGGTTAGGTACCAATCCAAGGTTTTGGTTCGACGGGGGCCGTTAAAAAAATAAATAAATAAAAACTAAAGTTGGCTATGACGTTATATCATTAAAATTAAGAGGTCAATATCGTAGGAGTTATCAGGCGAAGCCAAGTTGAACTTGGAGAGCATTAGAAAGAGTTTTTGACCCCAATTTTTCATTTTTAACCTTTTAATTTCAAAAGATTAAATAGTTATGGGCTTGCCTTTTTTGTTTGTGCTTCAACTTTTATAAATGTTGGTCCAAGCTGTCTTACTTTATGGTTCACTTTTGTAAAGAATTTTACTAATAATGGGATCAGAGGATTCATCATGGTCTCTTTGCAGCATCGGATAAAATTGGAACTGATACAGAGAATGCGTCATGGATGATGAAATGAAGCAACAAGACACCTTCCTGTGCAGTTAAATT
Source organism: Citrus x clementina (assembly GCF_000493195.1). Classification (NCBI taxonomy): domain Eukaryota; kingdom Viridiplantae; phylum Streptophyta; class Magnoliopsida; order Sapindales; family Rutaceae; genus Citrus; species Citrus x clementina. The sequence continues at coordinate 22,754,426 of NW_006261964.1, read as the reverse complement.
TCGATAAAGTGATTCAATGCAGCGGATTTCGGGGCGGACGACTTGTGATTTTACTTTTGACAAGTAAAGTCAATGGAGAAAAGGATTCTTACCTCTATTAAAACAAACTATCAAAATCAAAATAGGTTCAATTTTTTCGTCTTTAGACTACCTTTTATTTTTCACTCTCTTTACGTTGAGATTTTTCTTTCTATTTCTATTACATTAAAAAACCAGACACTACTTTAATTTTTCGAATAAAACCAAAAAATTAAATTGGGCGTAGAAGGGTTAAAGTCAGAAAAAAATTTATTGCCTCTTATTGCTTTTTGTGATTGCAAGTGTTCGTGGAGAATTTACTCGAGTTCGTGGATTCTTGCTGATTCAAGAGAATTTTTTACGGGTTTGGCTACCCAACTCAGATTTGTAATGTGAAACTACATTCTAATTAAAAAAAAAAAAAAAAAGACACTATAGTTCTTGCTACAATTACAACTGCAACTACTACTTCAACAACAGTAAACAACACAATTTAACCCTTGAACCTGAACTAAAATTCAGAGAAATTATTAAGACAATAATATACAAAAAGGAAAAAGTCATAATAACAAACTACTCTCTAGGTGATTTACTGATAAGCCCACGATGAGCCCCTGGTCTAGGCGATTGGAAACTTTGACGTGGTAAACATTAACACCCAATGACTCCAACACAGACATCCCCTCCTCGATCCAACGATTAGGGCAGCAACATCAACAGTTACCGGAATCACATCTCAGAACAGCAGAAACAACAACCAGCACACCAATCACCATTATACAAGAACAAATAAGAAATAAAGTAGAAATGCAAATATAAAGATAACAGAAATAAATGAAAAGCTGAGATAAAAAATAGAAAAATTAAATAAAAAAAGAAAAATTAAATAGACGGTACCGGTTGGAGAGGGAGGCGCCCTCTCCAACCGAGAATGCCGGCATGAATTTCCATAAAATAGATTATTAGAATAAACTAGGTTGTTGGTTGCTTACTTCTACTGGAATCCGACGAGGGCAACTAGAAAAGTTGTGGTGATGGGCGGATCTGAAAGTTTTAAGAGCTGCGAGAGTAGTGTTGCTCGATCATATTTTAGGCCTTAGGCAAATTGTTTTAATTAGGCCTTCTAAAAAATTTGAGGTAAAATGTATGTATTAATTTTATTAAAATTTTATTTATTTAAGATCAATTTCTCTAACTTGAGATGCAAAATTATTAATCAAAATTTTATATTCTAATTTTCTTAATATATCTTTCTCAATAGACAATATAGTTAACCTCTTTAATCTTTCCTATGATATAGTTGATCTTAAATAAGTTTTTATCAATGGCTCCTTTTTGAGATTAAACTAACTTTTCTATTCTTCTCTTGTTTTTGAAGTTTTTTGTATCCTAATGCATATTTTTTTGTAGACTTTTTTTCTAGTGAAACAAGAGTAATTAAGAAACAATTATGCTAGATAATTACAAGAAAACAACCTACAAACACAATAATATTTTTAAAAAGAAACAAAAGCAACTGAATAACATAATTAATTAATAAGAGAATGGAAAGATAGAAATTTGAGAACTTTAACTTTGACAGATTGTGGCTTTGAGTAACAATAATCAATGGAAAGTAAAACAATTGTTTTTTTTTTTCCTTAAGTGAAAAGTAGGGTAGAGAAAGTAGTTTTTTCACCAAAGAAATGAAGGTTTCATTTCTTTTTTATTGGAAAAAGATACTAATGGATAATAATTTAAAAAGAGAAATTATCAGTCATATACCCTTAAACGACACCCATATCAAACGTGTGTGAATACTTTTCAAGTGTATTACTCGTATATCCTAAGTTGACAAAACACTTCTGCTGTCCACCAATCCATTAACTTCCGTTAAAAAGTTAACAGAATTGTGACAAATTGACTATTTTACCCTTGAAACTCAAAACGAGGTAAAAAGATAAATTTACCCCAAAAATTAACGTAAATTTTCAATACACAATTTTTTTTATTTTGTTATTAACAATACATTTTTTTGATTAAAACATGAATTATTAATGGTACATAATATTAACAATTATCCATAAAAAATATTCATATTATACCATAAAAAATTATTAACAACATATTATTTACAATTATACATATTATACCATAAAAATTTCTAGTTGGAGCTTAGAGGAGTAGATCTTAAAAAATTTTGATTAAATTTTGGAGGAATAGATTCGATTGTAAAGTAGTTTTTTTTTTAGCAATTATTAACAATTATCCGATAAATGAGATGACATGTCATTTTTATCAATATATATCATATGACATGTCATTTTTACTAGGTAAATGGAATGACATTTCTTTTTTTTTAATCAAAGTTTAGTCACTCTTATGATGTCAGAGCTTACAAACGGAAGTTAACGAATTGGTGGACGGCAAAAGTGTTTTGTCAACTTAGGTTATACGAGTGATACACTTGAAAAGTGTTCACACATGTTTAATACGAGTGTCATTTAAGGGTATATGGCTGATAATTTCCCTTTAAAAAAATATGTGACCTTTATAGAGTTTTAGATGAAGTATATGGAGGAAGTAAATGGTATTAAAATTGTTAATTATAATGTTAAAAGGGGACTTTGTAAGGATTTAGTAGTTTGTTTATGGAAAATATAATTATAAAATAATAATAAATATAAATCAATAATTAATAATTATAATTTAGAAATAAAATTAAGGGCCCTCATCTATAGTGGGGCCCTAGGCAACCGCCTAAGTTGCCTAGGGGAAGAGGCGCCTATGAGTGTTTACGACAATGAGCCTTACGCATAGTGATTTGATCAGAAACGATGTTATCTCACCACACCTCTCATACAACTTTAAGAACAAAAGACTTTTGTGTTAAAACCAGGTCACACAAACATGATAGAAGAGACTAAAAAAATTGGCGTATGGCAGAGAAGGGTACATATGGAAATATATCTTAATTTTTTTAGTATCAAACATTGAAAAATCCATATATATATCCCAAATTTAAGTGGATGCTTAAACTATTTCAGATGATTTGAAGAAGTTGTAGCTTTGATGCAACTTTCCAAGTTTTGAACAAGCACAACTGAACTCCCATTAATTAGTCAATACAAATAGGAACTTCAAATATACACGCAATGGCAATTTACAAAGATGATAATTCAGAAATTAATAGATCAAGCTAGCTTTGTATAAAAAAAAAAAAAACTTTAGATGTCAATAAGCATCTCAAATCGTTTCATTACAAGAATGTACTCGTACACAATATTGAATCATTACAATATGTCTTATCTTTATTGAAGGAAAAAGACTCTTGCACCTCTAAGATTTAGAAAAATAATCATATAGACTCCTAAATTTTTAGTAAGAGACATTAAGACTCTGTTTTAGCTATAATATCCTTAATAAATAGCAACTAAAAATATTGACTTTGAAATTTTTAATAAATACAAATATAATTTAAATAGTTTAATTTGTCTACTAGATAATAATATATTTCTATTTATTACAAAAATTTTGAATAAATATTTGGATTAAATAAATTTTAAAATGAATAAAATATATCTCATGTATTAATAATTTAAAAATAATTTTATATAAATATAAAAATTATTTAAATTTTTATATAGTTATTTTAGTTAAAAGAGGGTCTTAATATTCTTTATTAAAAATATGAGAGTTTATATAATTATTTCTCCAAATTTAGGGATATAGATATCGTTTTAATCTTCACTGAAGGTGTTTTAATTATAGACAAAGGGAATGACGAATATGGCATAACTTCAATTAGTTAAGATTGGAGGAAGTCGAGGGCATGAATTTGAATATACAACATTTCTCAATTGTGAAAGCATAATCAACATTTCCAATACAAACAACATCCACAAATAAATTTAATTAATTAGGCTACATATGTAGAGGTAGAATTGACTCGTGTCTCCGTAATTTGTTTCCCTTTTAGAACATCAAATTCCTCTGACAATTTTTGAAGATCCCTGCTGGCTGAAAATTTACATACAAATATAAAATTAGGGTAGGTACCATACCAATCCAAGATTCCAAGGTTTTGGTTCGAGGGGGGGCATTAAAGAAAATAAAAAATAAAGTTGTCTGCTGTAACATTATATCAGTAAAATTTAGAGGTTAATATCGTAGGAGTTATCAGGCGAAGCCAAATTGAACTTGAACTCGGAGAACCTTAGAAAATGTTCAATTTTGACCTGAATTTTTCATTATTAACCTTTCAATTTTCAAAGATTAAATAGCCAGTTATCGACTTTCTTTTCTTGTATGTGCTTCGGTTTTTGTAAATGTCGTCTAAGTCGTCTTACTTTGTGGTTCATTTTTTGAAAAGAATTTTAATAATAATGGGATCAGAGGATTCGTCATGGTCTCTTTGGAACAGCCGATAAAAGTGGTACTGATACAGAGAGTGCGTCATGGATGATGAAATCAAGCAACAACGCATCTGCTACATCATTATGTTTTGCCTCTTCAGCCTTGCCTTCTGCCTTCGGAGGTTAACGATAAATTATGGGATTGAATTAGATTATGGGATTTGGAACTGAAAAAAAAAAAGAACAGTTCTCATCCGACGCTATATTTGACTATCAGGACTAAGAGATTAGTCCAAACCTAATGGGACTACCAACCCTTATTTTCATGTGGATTTTCAGTAGGATAAGACATTAAGACTAATCTTGCCAAAAGGTGCATCGTTCCATTCTTATAGTAACATACGATGGTCTGAGTGTGTACAAAATGATGGACATATTTCTCTTTTCGAAAGGCAGAAGTAAATGACAAGGCTATCACCAATATATTTGTTGAAGCCTTTGCCTTTGTTACTTTACACAGGAGAGGAGAATAAATTATTCGAGGAACATATAAAAGAGACTTTTTGCCTGACCTACAATCATCCTTTTGGCCACTTTGAATCAGATTGAGCAAGGAAAACAGAGCAGTAGGAGTTTTGGAGAACTTTGCCGAGGGAAAGGAGTTCTCTGAGCATTTCCTAAGATTATATGTCCACAATAAGACCCCTGAAATCATGCCTAAAATCTGCTTCTTCGTTGATCCAAAGTGGAGATCATTGCCCCCAATGATACAATGTCTATAGCTATGACTGCCCAGAGCCCTAGTAATGCTTCAAGCAATCCCCAGCTTGCAACAAATGCAAGCTGAAAAATCAATTTACAAAGAGCGATCGCCTCCCAGGTTGTATATGGCACCAACTTCATCACCTCCTTGTCCAGCTTCAAAAGAATTATGCAACGGTCCAGCCACTCTTTCAGGTTACAACCCTCCTGTACAACGCTGAAGGTTAAAATTAACTGATACAGGAAACATGTTCATGCTTCAGCCTCACACCACCTATAAAATCAGGCAGCATATGCAAATTTGCATATCATGCCCCGGGAATTTCTATCTTTCATAACAAGCAAAACAAAATTACTTTCAGAAAATACAACAGCGGCTTCTGCAGCTCGGAAGAGCAAGATATGCTTGCCACTGTAATTCAAGATATCTCAAGGTATTCACAGGTTGACAGTTCTCCCAAAACAGAAAATAAGTCACAGCAACTTCAGAAGAATTTTTAACTTCCCAAAGTGAAAGCAGAAAAATCAGGGAGGAAAGTGTTCAACATCCATGGCAGGAAAACTAGACTGCGCCATTCTCATTCCTCGAAGCATACTCTTAGCAGTCTCTTTTTCCTACAAAGAAGTTAAAACATGTGTTAACCTGTTTTGATAATTTTTTTCCTCTAAGAATTTGTACAATGGTTGACCAGTCTCAGTATAAACCATAAAAGCAAGAAAGGTAGTAAGACTCACCGGCCCAGTATAATCCAAGAGACGAGTACAATACACCTCTGCATCTTCAAATCTGTTATGGGCTCTACAGTGAGTAGCAAGAAATATCAAAGCTTCAACCATATTTGGACCTTCCCTCTCTTCAGCTTCCATCCTCTCCAAATCCTTCTTGTAGTAGAACGCTGCCTCTTCGTCACGTCCAAGTGCATGATGCAGCTTTGCTAGTTGGTTCAGGGCAATTGCTTCGCTGTCATTACAATTTGCTGCCCTTCTGTAACATTTTATTGCCTCCTCAAGCATGTGAAGCTGTTCAGTTTCATAACACTGAGCCATAGCGATCCATAACCGAGAATCATTTGGCTGCAAGAATACAGATTTTCGAAAATAATGTAGAGCGTAGAAAGGCATGTGCATCATCTCATAAGCTTGTCCTAACCCATACCAGGCTCGATAGTCATGTGGATTTATATCTACAGCCCGTCTATAGGCATCAATGGCTGCTGGAGTGTTTTTCATCTCAACGTACTCATGGCCCATTAGCGTCCAAGCGGACAAATAATTTTTGTTTAATTTGAGTGCCCTCCTAAAATACACAACTGACTTCTCGTGCTGTCCCTTTAAACTGTAGTAATTCCCTATAATGCAACAAGATTCAGGTCTGTATTTATCAGTTGTAAATACTCTGTGGGCAAGATAACTTAAAGCAGAGAAACACTCTTTTGCGTAGAGCACATTGGAATACATATCCATGTCTTCCACTCGGTAAGGGTCATTTCTTAGCAGCTCTTCAAATACCACTTCTACTTGTTCCAACTCCCTCAAACTGTACTGGGCTTTAGCAATTTGAGCCTGTAGGTAATTGCTGAAGCCGAAAGTGCCTTGTAGGTATTCATATTTTGTCAATGCTTCATTGTGCATCCTGAGTTCTTGATAAGTACTGGCAAGAAAGAAGTCCTTCATCCAATGGTTAATGAGATTAATGCTGTTCAAGATGTCAATTGTGGTGCACAAGGACTGAAGTTCCAACCAGGAATTCCAATTCCAAGGGTAGCTATTCACAGACTCCACTAGAACTGTACGAGCAAGATTCTCACTTCCTTTATCTTTAAGCACAAGACCATATAAGTACAAAATGAAGGGATCCATTGTCCCATTCTTCCGAAGAGTAGATAACTCCCTCTCCAGAGAAATTAATTCACGGTTCACAGCATCACTCTTGCCTAATGGACCCTCAAGTTCTATCATTTCTTCTTCCTTCCGCTTCTCTCCAGCCTTTAAAAGAAACAAAAAGGTAAAAAGTATAAACACCAAAAAGGCAGAGCATTATTGTACTATCCTAAAAGACCAATTAAAAGCACCAGAAACCACACAAGTACATCTGTAAGCAACAAAGTGATGTATTATGAATATAAGCCGCAAACATAAGATTAAGTCTCTTCTATTGATGATTAATATCTTTTTAACTTTATCCAAATTACTAGCACTTACATTGTCTTTATACATTTCATTATCAGAATCAACCAATAACTTTGTATTAATCATTAATTCACAAATCATGGCATGAATTGTGATAAAGGTTTTATGGTCTCTTTGCAAAATTCTAAATATAGTGAAGACGGTTTCCTCCATAAAGTTTCTCGTCCTAATTGTTTCTGTTTTTGTTTCATTACACAATAATATTCCAAAACACCAAGAAAGATGTGGAAACCATAGTACAGTAAGTATAAAAGGGAGCAGCCAAAGAAACGCAGAAAAAGATCTCAACACCTAGGATTAAGCACATCCAAAATTTCTGAAAACAAACCCAGACTTCAGCTTCATTAGAAATGGAAAATCATTCAAAAGAATCAAGTGCAGCTCAAGTGTATTAATTATCTAACAAGAGGGAATTAAAATAATAGGTAGTAATGAGGAAAAGTCAGTGTGGAGAATTTGGAATTCAGGCAGAAAAAATTTCAAAGAGCATTCTTTTGATTCCAAATTGCTTGGATAAGGGGCTTAAGGGGGTAACACAAGAATGAAGTGCCAATACAAGAGGGACAAAAATCCATGATATTCTTGTTCCCCCAACCTTCATTTTGTTGCAATAGTCACTTGAAATGTATGATCCAAATTCCTTATGTATCATCACTTGTTACCACCTAATCAGAACCATGGAATAATAAAGAACAAGAAAAAAAGAAGAGAATGTAGCAAACCAGATAAAGTGCATAACAGCGCAAAAACACCGATTTCTTTCCAGTTTGATCACGGAGGACATGAGCAGCCCTCCTGTACTCTCGACAATCAAAGTACGACTTTGCCAAAAGGTAAAAGTCACTATCCACCACTTCATCCTCCTCCATCACAGGAGTGGACACATAAGAGACACCAGCCACTGGTGTTGAACTTATCTCATTTGTGCGGAACCTTCTGCATATGCTTGAGCTTCCACGCTGGAATCTGGTGTTTGAAGGAGTATATTTTGCACGGTTTTGCTTGATTCCCACCAGCTGTTCTGCTGCCCTGAATATATAATGGCCCAAGAATACTCATTGATACTAAAATCAAATGGCAAACTTAAACTAGTAAGTATTTCCAGACTTTAGTTACTCATTCGAAATGAGCACGATTCAATCATTTAGCTCAAATTGATTTCCACATTCTCAAATTTTAAGAGAACATGCAAAACACTAAACTCGATATTTGATTTATTTTTTCTCCCTAAACATTCACCAATGGAGCATCAACACTGTAGCGTTATCATTTATTACAGAAACACAGCACCCACAAGCTAATTGTTAATAACTGGAGACATAATGATAAAAGAAACAGCCAATATCAAATATTTAGGTAGTATCTACTTGGCGTTTTGAAAACTCCCTTTTTCGCTTCAATAAACAAAATGCAAACCAATTTAGTACTTCATATAAACGAAGAATGACCTTAAAAACAATAATTAAAGTATCAAAAAATGATAACGATAATAAGAAAATGAAGTCATTGGGGGTTTAGGGTTTTAGTACCATTTGGCAGCAGAGTAAAGGCATCTGCCGTTGAGTTGACTAATCGCAGTCCGGAGTTCATTTCTACAACTCTCTGTCAAACTGATCAATCTCTATTTTCCTTCAGTGAATTAATGCTGTTTGAACATTGATTAGTGTCAAATTGCAATCGGGTCCATTTTGTGTGAGTGAGATTTGATCAATTTTTGCATATAATAATTAGTAAAAACCCAAAATATAAGAATTAATAATACAAAAACTCTTATCACAAAAACACCACAATTTCAGCACAGATTCACTAGCCAAAACACGAAAAATTGGCAAAAGTATTAATCAAAATCCACCACATGTGATTTTATTGCAACATTTCTGCTTCCCTCTTTGAACTCTACCTCATCAACATAAAAAATTAACAATCAACATATTAAAACCAAATCTACATAGCATTATTGATGTAAATTTGAAAATATTTGCAAATAATGTAATAATAACTGAAAATTTAAACTTAGTTATTCATCATTTAAACTCAAAAGCAAAATCTAAAATTAACAATCAATCTAAGTATTTTATTGCTTCTGTTTTAAAAAAAATTAATCGCAATTTATCAGCAATCAAAAAAGTTCTGGATTGTTATAGAAGAGCAATCGAAACTCAACAATAAACTAATTTTTTTTTTTTTTTGTTCATTTTCAATCCACTTAGACTGAATTTAATCAGAAAAAGAAAAGTTTATTTCAGTAGAGATTAGAGAGACCAAGTACCTTCCAACTAGTTGCACGCAAGCAAGATGCAGGATTCGCGCGTACGCGGTGAAGCGCCAGTTATGGAGCAAGCCGGCGGCAGGCGCCGCCCACGGTGAGTGCCGCCGCAATGTCGAGCAATGGAAGCAGCAAGCCAAATGTTAACGTGCAAAAAAGAAGCTTTAGATCTTCCCCAAGTTCTTTTATAAGCTTCAATTTTTGGCAACAATGAAACTGGATTAATTATTTATTGATCGATACTGTGATTCTTCCGACTTTGGGTAGGTTTCTTGTACTACTAAAAACTACATTCAAGTAGAGGGTTGGGTAAAATATCCGATCCAATCCCAAAATGATCGGGTTTGGATCTAATTCAGATAAACCTAAACCTAATTATCCTTTCGATCTTTGAATATATATTTATTTGGCGACACAGTAAAAACTATCAAAGGTTTCAAGCTTTTGATTGTTCTTTAGTATGATAAGTGGAGTTCAGTTACGATGCAACTTGTTATCGTGCTACAGTTGTATTTAATCGTTGGATACACTTGAATGAGTATGGTCCATTAAAATTTAACGGTTGAATGCAATTATGATACGGTACCACAGTTACACTATAATTTTTTCCTGATAAGTGATAGTTGATGAGTAATATCTGTCCTTTCAAATCACTGATATATGAATAAACCAACAAATGCGGAGAAAACAAAGCCGATTTGAATTTTGTATTGCAATTTGCAAGTGGTCTGATTTGATCCGAGCTATCCATATTCGAATTAGTCCGATCTGGATTTCGGATTGCTTGTCGGATCATTTTTTTCCTCCGAATCCGATTTTACCCAACCTTATCAATATGAGAATTCTTTGCCTAAAACAAATTTCGAAGCTCAAATCATATTTTTTCCCCAAAAAGGCTTTATTTATAGGTTTGGGTGTCAATCTTTTTACCATTAATCATTACTATCATCAAATATGTTGCAAATAAATATAATGAAAATGAAGAAATTTTATTTAAATAGAAAACTTCATTATTTGATGCAATAACCAAAATTTTTAACATTTATTATGTACAATTTATTGACCAATTTGGCTAAATCACGTGTCAATCACACAGTTTCAATAATACATATATAATTCATGACATCTCCGCGTTCGGCTTTGCCAAAATTTTCCAAACACTCAACATCCCAGTTCCATCACCAGTGAAAAACAGACCATCAGGTCCTGTTTCGATTACTCTAACTTCACGTCTGGAAAATATCCTTCCCCTCTCCATAAACCTGGCACAAAGGAGCTCAATTTCGTTAAACAGAAGCATAGGGAGAAATAAACTTCAGCCGAATTGATTTAAGGACAGATTGAGACACTCACGATGGCAGCTCATATAGGTGAACAGAATCGTCATTACAAGAGCAAATCAGAACTGGATTACCATCTGGATCATTCAGCCCACCAAGAGCAAGCACACCCTGGAACAAGCAAATGAAAATAATCAATAAAACAGTGGCACCGACGACATGTAGGATGCGTGCATGCACTTTCAGAGCACAAAGTTGATGCAATAAAGTGGGAGAGGTATAACTATTATTAGATAACACAATAAAAAATGGCATTCAATGAAGCAAAGATCAAATATATTTTTCAAAGACGGGGCTGCTGCATCATCTTCCCCTCCTACTGCACAGCAACAGAAATACTCAAATGCATACATACAATGAACAGACTAGAAAACAGTTCAAGTAGAATAAAGGTGCCAAAACGATTCAAGGGCATAAAAATCAATCCCATCAATGACACTGCATCAGTCCGCATTATTTTCATTTAGCATATTAACAGCATTGCACATTACATTATACAGCCAGCAGGATTTTCCATTTTGGCAAGCAAATAAACAAAGGAATATATATATAGATATATAATAGCTAAAGAAATTCAACATACATGATCTTCGTTATGTGTATAGGCAACTTCCAAGTTGCCTTCTTCAGTCATAATCCAAACTTTTATTGTGTTGTCCAATGAACATGATAGCAAATACTGATCCCAACAAAGAAGAGACATCGGTGCATCAGTATGACCATTCAATGTCATTACAGCCTCCAAAGTGTCAAGGTCCCAAACCTGGTGGAGACATATAGAGCAAAACAAAGGGTTAGGTTGATCACATATAAAAGAAGTACAAATAAAAGTTACCACTTTTATGCAAGAATAGAAGTTAAGAATAAGAATAACTATGAACTTCCAGTAAGACAACAGAGCAGTGCCTAATATGAACTTCCCAGTAGCACTACATAGGTCTCCAATAGATTAACTTTTGCAAAATATTTAACTAACTTACCCTTATCGTATTATCCATGGAACCAGAGTACAGCCTCTTGCCTCCAACAGCTAAACATGTCACAGGACGCGTGTGGCCTTTCAATAATGCAGCCAGTTGAAAGGGATTCTGAGTGTTGGGAATGCCTTTCCAGACCAAAATATTACCATCCTGCCATATCCAACAAAAAATAAATAAACATTTATGCATACTGCAATGACTAGACAGATGATGCAGGAGATTGATGTAAACATATAAGTTAGAAAGGGATATCATCAGCCGTGATTTTCAAAATGTATGACCCATTATACCTAGTAAATATCGACAGAAAGCTTGTTACACTAACAAATTCCAAGACTTTGCAATCAACATATAAAAGGCAGCAAGTATGTCAGTTCCATATAATAATCAAATAGCTCTAGTTACCTGTGCCCCAGCAAAAAGCATTTCATTAGCAACAACCATGGAATAGACTTCACCAACTGGTCCATCCAAGCTAAATTCAGCTGACGACTCAATGTGCCATGCCTGTAAAATCATCAACACATACAAAATGAGCTTTTGAACACAAAATTAACGAGCTGTAGATGAAAAAGGGCCATTGTCAATTTAAGAAAAGATATACAAATATACTAAGCTATATGCTAACCTTAACAACATTAGGCATGCCCACAAACACCCAGGGTCCCTCGCAAATCAAGGATCCAACCTCAGCACCAAGATTGATCACACTAGCAGACTGACCAGTATGACAGTCCCAGAGTTGTACTGTTCCATCTCTGCTGCCTGAATAAAGCTTGTCAGATCGCAAAGGAAGGGCAATTCCACTTACAGCCTGTCATAAAAAATTGCCCAAAGTCATCAGTAAATTGTACTTACAACCAGAAAGGTTTCTAAGCACAACCATACCTTTTTGTGCCCCTCAAGCTTTGCAAGCATTGTGAACCCCTCCCCACAAAACCATGAATGCCAAAAACGGCATTCATCACCTTTTACACAATTACCCGACAGCCAGTGGTAACACACATTTTTCGGCGTAGTCCTCTCCAAAGTTCTTTTATTCCCAGAATCATCACTTCCAGTAGAACAATCCAGTGATGATTTATTAGGAACAGTACGATCTGGGTTTTCTCTATTTTGAACATGGGTAGTTCCCTCTTCTGATCCACTGGAAACCCGTACATTATTCTTTGGACAATTATAGCTGGGTGGACTCTTCTTATGGTTACTAACAGGCAGGGTTTGTGATTCAGTGTGAGCAAACCTACAAGGGTTACGATTGCACCTTCCTTCTAAAAAGTAAACGCATAGTACTTTCTTGGTGGGCCATCCTCCTCCTACTCTGCCTCCTGCTCGCTCATTAACTGGATTAAAGAGTGATCGTTCTCGTTGATATGTGAATCTCCTGGATGCCTTAACCTCCATACTATACATCATAAATAGACAGAGACAGACGAAATCAATTGACGAAACATATAACTGTTCCTTCAAAGATTATCAACAGTTCCATCGCAGAAGATCCAAAATCAGAACACAGGGAAGAAGAACAAAGCACTGTCAATCTATGAATCCTTTGATCCACCGATTCCAATAAGAAAATCCAAAATGTAAGCGATTCCAAGGTAAACCATGGTAAGAATTCTAAAATATAATTACAGAATGGGCCGGCCACAAGAATCAGATTCTTGATAATCATGAAAATCAATCATTATCTATCAGTATAATCAGAACACATAGCACAGACGAACATAACACTGTCCATCTTTCAATCCTTTGATCCTCCAATTCCAATTGGAAAATCCATACGCAAGTGATTCCAAGGTAAACCCTAATAAGAATTCTATAATCTAAATACAGAATGGGCCGGTCATAACAATCGGGTTATTGATAATCTTGAAAATCGATCATTATCTGACCGCCAAATCCTCAGCGAAAAGCCCCAGCCCTAACCTTAAACCTAAAAGTAAGAACGATAAAAGAAGAAACCTAACGCTAATACATGTCGAATCATAACCACATTCGGATCCGATCATCCTTGCAGAACGATGATAACGAAACCCTAATTATAGAAACATAATCTTGATTGATCGATTGATTGATTGAGAGACTACAGCAAACCTGAGGTAATTCCAAAACAACGTCGACGAGCTCTGATTTTCAAAAACTGCTGTTGATTCTGGAACCAAATTGGGTTCGTCAAACGGAAAAACGAAAGCGAGAATGATTGAGGATTTGAGAAGAGACTTGTGAAGGGATTACGTGTTTGTGAGTTAGGGCTTTTTTTCGAAGAGCAAAGGAAAATTTCGATCGCTCTGTTAAAAGTGTTCAGCGTTCTGTTGCTGGTCTTTGCCAGATATATATAGTGTCGCCCTCGCGCGTTTCCTAAACGCTATTGAACGCATGGCACGTGCGTATATTAATTGGACAGCAAGTAATCGATCAACGGCTCTATTTCTTCTTTCAGAAAATTAAAAATTAGTACATTTCTTTGTCATTTACGGTCTTTTTTAAAAAAATTAAGGACTTTGTTATTTATTTTGTCTATCGTAAGGCAATAATTTATGCTATTATTTTTCTGATATTCCAGAGTAATCCAGACTTATTTTAAAAACATAAGCTTAACTGAAAAGTTAAAATGAAACACAAATCAAACAAATTAGAATGAATCCGTCAATATATATATATATATATATAATGAAAGATGTGGTGTGGGAGATCATGACTTTTTGTGGCAAGTGATTTCATTCTAAAACAACGTAGCAATTACTTTTCCGCTTGGTGAACGTGAATCTGGAAATGATGTTTTTTTACTAAAATTGAAATAATTAATAATGTTTTTTTACTGAAATTGAAGTAAAAATGAGAATGAAACATCTAGGGTTCACATATTTTTAGACATTCATTGAACTATTCATTTTACCCACTTAAATTTTATAATTTCACTTTTATTATTATTATTATTATTATTTATTGCTATTATTCATATTTTTCGTACGTAAGATGTGTATTTTAAATAGTAATTTTGTCAATTATGGGTCCGTTTGAGATTGAGGTACTGTAATTTTTAAGCTACAAATGTTATGAAAAAAAAAACTGTAATTATAAAATAAAAGTTAATAATATGTAGTAAATATAAATTTTAAATAGTAATTTTGACAAAATTATTAAAGCTATAATAGATTTTTCATGATACAAGTAAAAAATTATATCAACATAGTTTTTAAGTTACAGCAACTAGTGTTTACTAAACACTTTAATATTATATCTTTTAAGTTACAATTGTCTAACATCAATCTTAAACGCACCATGGTTAATTTGTGTGCAAAGAGTTTATATAATACAATCCTCTTTGTAATTGTTATTCTTAATCATTAGTATCCACTCCAAATTCTAGTTTACTAGTTTATCTCTACTTCATAACCTTAATATTTTATCAGTAGAAGTTTTGACCTCGATTAACTTTATTTTCTATGTTAATTTTGATTAAAAAGAAATTTACTTCTATTGAGAAATAGAGGGCTTAATGATTACAATCTACATGTATTAGGAGGTGAAATTTACAGAGCATCCAAATAGCTCAAACGGCATTCCAACTTATTATGTGTTGGATTGGATCATCACACTGTTACTTTAAGAAATCCGAACAAATTTAAATGAAAAATTATTCATTTATTTGTAATGTAATATTAATTAAAAAAAATTGAGGCGTGTTTCGTGGTAATTTATAGCCAATTCCTGATCTGAAATCAAACAAATTAAAAGTTTTTGCAATATCAATAAGTAGAATTCCTCCAAATTTTTGTAGGTCACTTCACGGTAATAAATCGTAATTTTTAACTTTACAAATTATAATTTAATTCTGGATGTTAACTAATTAAATTGATAAAATAAATTGTAAACAAAAGTTGTGAAGATTGATTTTTGAACCCGACTTTAAAGTGTGAAGAGATTGATTTAAGAAATTTTTGAATATTTTTATTGTATTACACCCATTTAATACATGTACGATGCATGTGTATTTATTTTAATAAATTATCATGTAATTAATACTTATAATTTTTTATCACACGCGTCATACATAAATATAGTATAGTAATAGTACTCGTAAAATATCTCGATTGATTGTAGCTTAAAAATAATAATAATAGTTAAATATAAGGGACAAGGCATGCAAATGAAATTGAGAGATAAAAAAATAAAAACAAGCCGAACAATTTTTGATAGGATTTACGATTTCAGTTCTGGCAAAGGCAACTCCGAAGAACTGGGAGTTATTCATTTTATTTTTTATTTTTATTTTTTTAAAGGGAAACTCGAGGTGCTTGAAATTTGAAGTTTACAGAATTACAGTCAAAATAGTCAAAGGACCTAATTAACAAGTCAGTAAAAGAAGATGGACTATTCTGTAAATGATCAAACTTATCATTATTATTATAAATTTTTAGATTTCTCTAAAATGATTTGTGTGTTTTCACCTTATTGATAGTTATTGATAGTGTGATTATTTTGGATCCTTATATTTAAGAATTTTAATCTCAGTCATTCATTTTATATAATGAATAAATAATTAAATAATAAAAGATAGCAGGCTTAGATTAAATATTTTCTATTTTGTTATTGGTAAATATTAGGCTTTAGTTATGAAATGATACTTATTTTAATGGCTTAGATTGAAACTTATATAAGATTTTTTTTAATAGTAACAATAAATAAGAAGTGAGCCTGACTTTTTATAGATCTTCCCTCTCTTTCCTGTTCCTCTATTTCTTCACCCTTATCCCTATTGAGTTCTGTATCTTAAAACTTAAAACAAAATAATTTTAATTTGATAAAAAAAATTTGTGAATTTGTGATAAAAGATAAAAAAAAAAAAACGTATTCTTTTTTCTTTGGATTTAACCAAGGGCGGAACAAGCCAACTTTGGCTGGGGGTCAAAAAAAATTTTCAAAAAAATTAAATAAATTTTTTAATGTAATTAAGCAATTATTAATAAAATATAAAATATTGAGTAATAATTATTTTTTTTTTTACAAGGCCATGGTTCATGCTTGTCCTTTAATAGATCCGTCCCTGAATTTAACTATGTGTAGTAGCAATACGAAGCAAAATCGAATGTAAAAATAAAAGAATCTTGAGACTGAACTCGATTAATGAGTAAGATTTATAAAAATAAAATTTTCAGGAAATTCTGTTATGAATGAGGAATTTGCTGTACACAAATTAAAGAATTGATTGGGGTCATTAAAGCTATATGCAGTAGAAATATAATGACCAAAATGTATTTTGGTCGCCAACTGACTAATCATTTAGGAACATGACAGTCTTCAAGAATTTAATTTTAAATACAAGAATTTCATAAATAAAATCGATAGCGAATTCAATAAAATAAAGAGAGAGATTGAATTTTATCGTATCTCTCTTTTCTTTTCTCTTTTTAAATTTAAAATTATCTTCTTAACTGCTTTGTTAACCAGTCATATTATTTTTAAAATAATTAAAGTTTCTTATTAAAAAAATAAATATGAATTATTAATTTAATCCAACCGTACACGTTTCTTACATTATTAATGCCATTTAAAAATTACGGCATCATAGGCGGTAAATTCTTTTTACTCAGAGACAGCATTCTGTGATTCATTTCCTCTCGTTGGTTTACTTGAAGTAATTTACTCAGTTCTACACTCAGACGTAAGTGGAGATATTAGGGGAAAAAAATTTGTTCAGAACAGCGACGACGAGGCGATTATGGACGCATTTCCTATTCCTGCCGAAAGCTTCATTCTAGGCTTCATTGGAGCGGGCAAAATGGCGGAGAGCATTGTCAAAGGAGTGGCGAAATCGGGCGTGTTGCCGCCCGATCGTATCTGCACCGCCGTCCACTCTAATCTCAAACGCCGTGATGCTTTTGAGTCCATCGGCGTCAAAGTATTATCCGACAATAACGCCGTACGCGCTATTACAACGTTCTTTTTCTCAATTTAATTATTTCTAATTTCATAGTTATTGGGATAATAATAATTAATAATTTATCATATCAATAGGTTGTTGAATACAGCGATGTGGTTGTTTTCTCTGTGAAACCGCAAGTAGGTATTACCCTTTTCCCTAATTAGTTTTTATTATTTTATTTTTATTTCGATTTATAGACCATTGGATTGATGTATTCTGATGGAACCTAGTTAAATTTTAGCCGTTGAAAAATGTATAGATCCATTGGTTCCCTAAATTAATGTTCTTTTTTAATGCCTGTTAGTGGTCCTGATTGTTTATCTATTTTTCTTTTTTTTTATTTAATTTTTTAGTTACAAATATTTTGTTGATACTTGAAATCATCTTATGTTGTTGTTACAGTTAAAGATGTGGCCATGCAGATAAGGCCGCTGTTATCACGGAAGAAGCTTTTGGTTTCTGTTGCTGCAGGAGTGAAATTGAAAGACCTTCAGGTTTGCAGCGTTTGAGTCGTTGGGTGGTAAAGTGTATACGTGTTTAGTCCTAGAGAAAATGGTGCAATTATGTAATAATTATGGTTATGGTTTTCACAATTGATTAATATCTAAATTGCTCTGAGCTTTGAAGATAGCTTGCTCATTTTGGGGATATGATTGTTTGCTAGTGCATTAGTATTTTTGGATTAAAATGAAATTTTATACTAGCTACTCCTCTGTAAGATGCTAGACGTAGTAATATTGTACCATTGGTGGAGAACTGTATGGGAGAAATTGGAGGGAGAAAATAGAGAAAGAAAGAGGAGGAAATTGAATTGAAAGATCAGACAGTCCAACTTTGTGAATGTAATATTTCCTCTTTTAATACTATAATTGGGTTGCTATAGTCTCAATTTTTTTTTCCCCTACCACTTTATAATTGCACCTTCTTTCTACTCATTTTATGCATCCGATTGCTTCTTTTAATTTTTTAGTTTATGCTTCAGTTTTGGGTAGCTGAAAAAAAAAAGTTATATTTTGTTCAGGAATGGACTGGTCACAGCCGGTTTATTAGAGTTATGCCTAATACACCTTCTGCTGTAGGTGAGGCTGCAACAGGTATGCTTTCTCACTTTTCATTGTAATCTCAATCATTGTTTTCCTCACCTACATCGGTGAAGCAGATATAAGCATGCTATCACGTTTTCTGTTATTTGCTATGAACTATTTTTTATGTTGCGAACTATGTGTTTGTTTGGCATTTGTGATGGCTATTGGTGTCTAATGCATGGCATTTATCAACTAGCCATACAATTTGTGGATGACTCAATGTAAGTGATGTAATAGACCAGAGTTAATTCACCCACTGATATTTTCAGCTTTTGTCAGGATGATCTTCTGATTCTAATATATTTTATCTGTAAAAGTTTAACATAATTGTGTAAATAATGTTGCAATGAATGAATGTTATGTTATGTTTAGTGTTACCGCCTTTTATGATGTACGATTACTTAAAAACAGAAATTACATTCTTTCACTTTTCTTAGCCCACTAGAGTTGACCTTATCCCTTCCATATAATGAATGTTATATTATGTTACTCAATTTGCCTGACAAAATCTGAAGTATTTGGTTGCCTGACAAAATCTGAAGTATTTGGGAGTTATGCTTTTTGGGTAGTTAGAAAGTCTGAAAGTGGGAATATGTGGAACTTTGTGTTTTAACTACTATAGTAAGGAGCAAACTATATGTTTATGGGATAAGGTTTATTTGGGTTTACCTTTGAACCTTGAGCTCCTTGAGTTTTTAAGTTGAAGAAGCGACGTTCTTTTCAATTTATCCTGATTGGGAGAAAGCAGTTGATGCAAGATAACTTTTGGTAATCATTTTTTATTTTAGGGGTATTCTTGAGAGTGCCTTTTTCCTGAGATCTCTCAAGAGATTATTTGATCCTTGTTTTTTTCTCTTTTTTTTTGTGGACGGCTTGTTGACTTCTAAGTAAAACTTCTATCTTTATGCTGGTTTCTTAACTATAACAAAATGAAGTGATCTTCATTTCTCTGACAGTTTAGTGTTAGACTATGAAATCCCTATAGCTTCTGTTTGCAATCCTTTATTTTCATATCAATTTCATAAAAAGGTTATATGAAAATGGTACAGTTCTCTAATACTTGCCCTTAAATAGTTATGAGCTTGGGAGGAACTGCAACAGAAGAGGATGGGGAACTAATCGGTAAATTATTCGGATCAGTTGGCAAGATATGGCGAGCGGATGAGAAATTGTTTGATGCAATCACGGGCCTGAGGTATGTGGCTTCTGTGAGTAGGGAGCTATATTATGCTCAGAAAATTCTTTCATGTAATTATTACCCAGAGGCACTATTTCAGCTAATAACCAATCTTTTCTCATTTTAGATTCCTGGGTAAACATGTAATCAAAAATACAGCTACTCATATGTGTTTGTTGAAATTTGTTTGTTTCAAGATAGATTAAATTTTATTCGTTGTTTTATTGAAACACTTCTTATTCCTAAATTTTCAGTGGCAGCGGTCCAGCATATATATTTTTAGCAATTGAAGCTTTGGCTGATGGAGGTGTGGCTGCAGGGCTACCGCGAGAACTTGCACTTGGTCTAGCTTCTCAGACAGTAAGTCAATTAGAACCTTTTACACTGTTTCTTTGATTCATTGGTTTTATTGGCTATGAACATTATAACTTTCCCACCCTAGTGCACTATTTGTTTCTGTATCCCACTTTCCTTTTTGGGTGTATGTGTGCTAACCTTTTATTCGTTTGGGACATGGGGAGGAATGGAGTTGTTGGTTTCACTCGAAACTCATTACATGATTCAAACACACAACCTCCTCTTTTTAGAGTTAGATATGTACTACGTGGCTAGCATTTGTATAGGTTGTAGTATCCGGTCTTACATGTGATGAAATGTAATATTTGTTGGAAATATAATTGCCTTGTGGCCTAGATTTGTTGTCGTAGGTACTGATTTTGATTCACAATCTGATATCCATATTATGGCGCATTAAAAAATCCGTAGGGATCATGTGTAAACAAATATGGTAGAATGGAGTTGGGATGATGTCATAGAGCAGAAAAAGTTTTAGATATTAGACTAGAAGTTACTTTCTATTATGCTGTTTCATAACACCATTGATCAGATACTAGCTGCTAAAATTTTAACATGAAATGAATAATTCAACTAGTTCAAAATTTTTATCATATTTACTAGTACCGGGGTAGATCCACAAAAAGAAAACACCTCTAAAGAAATGCCAAGTTGTCACGAAATGAAAAGTTGTGGTTATACTGCGGCTTGGAACTACCGTTACCCAAGTTTGTCTGAAATTTTGGAATTACCCAGTATCTTTTCAAATTTGATTCCAGTACTGTGAATGAAGGTGAGTATGTATTTCCTTTTCTTTTCGTTAGTCCTTTGCATATTTATTTTGAATGCTATTTGAGCTTCCATATGACATTTTTTATTTCAAAGCTTTTGTACAGTTAACTAATAAATTGTAAATGGTTATTTCTGCAGGTATTAGGAGCAGCATCAATGGTCACTAAAAGTGGGAAGCATCCTGGTCAGCTAAAAGATGATGTTGCATCGCCTGGTGGGACTACTATTGCTGGTATTCATGAGTTGGAGAAAAGTGGATTTCGTGGGATATTAATGAATGCTGTTGTTGCTGCTGCTAAGCGAAGCCGAGAACTGTCCTAGAGCTAATTCATTTTGATTCCAGTTTCTCAGCTCTTACACTTCTAGTATGGCGATTAAACCTCTCTTTTTTTTTTGTTTTCTGTATTTATATTGATGTAAACAGTTGCATGAAGCTGCATTGGTAAGTTGCTTGTATGCTAATAATGTACTTCCAGGCGTTGATGAATAGGGAAATTTTGATTACTTATTTAACTTTGGTACATACCTTGCTTCCAATTGGTATCATCCTAATTTTTATTGAAAATGATCAATCGGACTCAGACATCAAATGGCTGAAAATTTGATGCCTAATTCACTTACGCTTTTTATTTAAATACAGTGTCAAGTTTGTATAAGAGTTTGTAGTTTTATTATTATTCAAAAAATTAAGGGACAAACAAGCGTAAGATAGGTAACGCAAACAACAGTATTTCAGACTTTACTCAGTTTAACAGAAAGACAGTCCTTTTGCCTTACATTGAAGGAAAGGAATTATAATGATAATTAATTATAATCAAGCGTATAAAGTATCTTGGGGTGGCTTGCGTTAGGAATGGCCAGGCTTTACTGCCCAATATGTCTGAATGGCACTAAGGAAAATGGCAAATGTGGCAGCAAAAAATGCAATAACGGTCCATGGGCTACTAAAATGAGTATGAAACCATTCAGCCAGCCAAATCTTGATCTTGTTCTTGTAATGCTTCTCGATTCGATGTTTAACGACAGCATAGGCATAAGGATTTGGCACCAAATTGTCAGCTATCTGATTGAAAAGATCGGCAACCTGTTGATCACTTCCAAGAAAATTAAAAAGTATGCCCTTTGATCGCAGCTCCTTTACATCTTCAGCATGATCAATCAGTGAATCCATGAAGCAAACGTAAGAAGAGACCCCGAAATCATCGGGCCCTTCAGGGCAAGCTTCATAAGCAACCATGTTTAGAAGCATGGATTCTGTAGAATCGTCAATTGTTATTGGCGGAAGTTTCAGAAATGCTTCGAAAAACATTGATATGAATGTGACATCTGTGAATTTACGAGTCTTGCTTGGACGAAAATGGATTCCCACGGCCTTAAGCTCCTTTGTTGAGCGATATGAAGACCAGTCACTGCAGCTTGGAGGAGGAATTGTGTATGCAGATTTTTCGATTAGCTGTGTGCGAACAACTTCAAGAAGATGAGCAGGTTCATCTTCGAAATGTATCAGCTGATGGTCTGCTTGAGCTTGTGCTTTCCGTGAGAAACTCTTGTTTATTTTAACCGGTCCACGGATTTGTGCAACGAAATTGCTCAACATTTTCTTCCATTGATCTTCACTGAACCTGAAACTCATCAACTCTTTGAGGACTGGAAAAGGAAGTTGATTTTCGAGTAACAACAAGTCTCGTTGTACGCAGGCTGCAATGTTGCTTTTCATCTTCAAAAGGTCGCGCTTATCTTGTGCAAAGCAGTAAATGAACTGGAGAACGAAGCAGCCATCAAGAACCATCATCCGGATAAATTGCTTGTCGTCAAACTTTTTGATTGAATCCTCATCACTGTAGCATTCTCTGGCAGGTTTGGCAACGTCCAAGACCTTCTTGTACAATTCTTCAAGCATATGTAGATTGTTACTGACATACTGTTGGGCCATTGTGAGCTTATGCTTCTCCATGAACTGAAGCTCCGGTTTCCCATGGTGATAAGGACCAATGGAAACCACGAAAGGATCAAAGCAATTTTTCTTTGCTTTTTTTTCACGAAATATTCTTGGAACTTTCTCTAATTTCAACTTTCTTGATTTGTCAATGACCCCATGGTTGGTTTCGAGATTGATTATGGATTTAAGCCACTGTTTGTCATCCTCACAAAATCTGTTTGCATCGTTTTGGATGACAATATCCAGCGTTTCAATCTGATCACCAGGCTGCGGCTGGGTGGTACAAGGCAGCGGGACTTCGTTTCTCATGGAGAAGATATCCTCAGAAGCTTTCATTTTTGGGTTTGATTTTCTGACTTTTGCATATAAGTATTATCACGATCGTGAGATCTTATAAATTGCTATTTGGAAAAATAAAGTGTGCTGCAAATGAAGGCTTTCTTGTGGTTTTGGAACAAGCACCTCCACATCCCCAGTTCCCCCCTTGTCAAGCTTGGAATTTAGTACTTTTTTGAAAGAATTAATTTGTAAAATGCAGAGGTCACTATAATTCACCTTTTCATGTACCACATAGGAGATGAAAGAAGAAAGAAAGATTCAGCACGTTAGCTTAAATTAAGAAATTCAGTAATATTCCGGATAGTATCACAAGTGTTGGTCTTAGTCAATTACTTGTACATTACGCTAACTGTAGACTTCACAATTATATCAAAAATGATGGTCAAGTAGAGAGAAATAGTACAACAATATCACTTCTTTCTCTACAGAATATGGTCTTCACTTTAAGTGATTAATCTCATCAGCAGCTTGCAATCTAGCTAATAGCCATGATTTGAGCGCTTCAACTGCCTAGGTCCATTCTGACCTCTCCCATTACACAGTCCCACCCACCAGTGAATTGTAAATTTGACCTATATTTTGGGCATTCATGCTACTTTCCTACAAATCTTACTGAATGAAGAACAAATGAATCAAACTTCTAAACAATGGAAGGTATCAATACATGATATCATTCAATCAAGTGTTGTGTGGATGAATGAGCAAACCAAGTAATCTGAAACTCTTAAATACCAAAGCACGACTATCATAAGCTTTGGTTCATGTAATAAGCTATAAACATCAAAACTAATTTTGAAGTGTTTTATAAACGATTAGTGCATGAGTTATTAAGCACATTATAAATATCGTGGTCACCTTAATCTGTATCTTGTACCAAGTTGTTGATCATGTTAACCAAAGGAAGAGTGCCCTTTGCCATGATCTCTAGCCTAGAAGTATTAGAGGCATGTGAGAATAGAGAAAGCCCAAAAACTAAAAGCTCGGGGAGAAACAATCTCGATGATAAGAAACCATGCCAATAACGGGGCTCCAGATCAAAAAAAGCATCGAAAAACCTTCTAGTGGCAGGTAAGTCAAGTTTGAGCAGGATATCCATACCAAAACAGAAGAACTCCCTTTGCCTTCTCCTTTCTATGGGCCACAAATCTTTCCAAACTTCAGCAGACAATTTGTGTCCTGAAATGCTTCTGTCAGAACTGAGGCTTCGAACGATTGCATTTGCAACAATAGGAGCCGCAGCTAAAGTCCTTGCCACCATATAGCCAGTTGAAGGGTGCACCATCCCAGCGGTACCACCTATTCCAACAACTCTTTGAGGAAGCACTGGAAGGGGCCCACCCATCGGAATGACACAATGCTCATCCTCTTCAATGCTTCTAACTTTTATGCCTAAGTGCTTTAATCTAGCCACCATTCTTTCCTGGATATCTTTCATTGGCACTCCAGGCCGCGCCACTAGCGAAGTCTCTTCAAGAAATATCCTGTTTGACGAAAAGGGCATGGCATAAAGAAAAGTAGGAATTTTGCTATTTGCCTCTTTGAGCTCCGAATTGTTGTTCAGATGCGAATCTCTCCAATCCATGAAAACCATCTTGTCTAAATCAAACGGGTGCTCTTCTACCTCAGCTAGTATTCCATATGCCACTTGGTAACCTGGATTATAGGGTTTATCATACTGCACAAGACACCTAGAGAATCCCGTAGCATCAAGAACCACGGCAGCCTGAATTGTCACACCATCATTGCAAATCAACAAAGATTTGGACTCTTCATGAATAACCTTAATAACTTTAGCTTGGTGGAACTTAACACCATTGGTTATGCATTTTTGCAGCATTTTCGACTTCAGCAACTTCCTATTAACTCTGCCATAAGGTCTATCAAGATCCTTCTTTGTATTATCATCAATGTGCACAACAGCACCAGACCAAGTAGTATCAAGGCAATCAAGCAAATCCATGGCCTCAAATTCATCCACCCAAACACCATAATTATTTGGCCAAATCAATTTGGGAGATGGATCAATCGAGCAAACCGAAAGCCCCGCCTCTGAAACTTGCTGAGCAACAGCAAGCCCAGCTGGGCCACCACCGACAACTGCTAGGTCTACAACAAGGCCCTTTGATGGGTCATACATGGGAAGCTCAAATTCAAGATTTTCCTTCTTGGTTTCAGGAACTAGCTCCAAAAGAGCACTACTACTAGCCTTAATGAAACAACTCATATTCCTCTTTTGACGAGACTTCTTGAGACCAAACCTAAGCTCCTGGTTCTGAATCTTCAATGAGCTTAAACTACTGGATTTTTCCAAAGCCCCGTGAACTTGGGGCAAGAATTCAAGCTTGTTATGAGTTTTGAGTACAGTATCCATGGCTTTCCTACAAGGGTTATCCGTGACTCCTTGAAATACAATATGAATATGGGTCTTGTTGAAGTTATAAACAGAGGAGTCAATTCAGGGAATAATTGTTCAATCTATTGCAAAGAGAGATGTGATGACTTACCATTAAGCAGAGAGGAGAGAAATGGGAGCATTTTTCAGCCCAGAAGTTGCTTACGGATATTTGGTAAAGATGAAGCTTGTGTTGCGTGTGTGGCCTGTCCTCACGACAAACTGAACAAATTAAAAGAATAATCCGACAAATGAAAGAGAAATTAAATAATCTGAATTTTGTGAATAATAAAAAGGGTTATTTTTCGCCACACCCCCATAAGAATCAACAAATTTTATCTCACACCCACTTCTTTCAACAACTATCGTCGTACACCCATCTATGAAGTATTACAAATAACTTCACAGTCACGAGGGTTGAATAGTAAATATAAGTTATGTGGTAGTGTCGTTAAGGTGCACCAAATTTAAAACCTTACCACTAATATAAATAATTAGTACAGAGCGAGTAATGATCGATCCCACAGAGACTATGCTAGTTATATTTATTATTAACTCCAAAGCAAGATTTAAAATAAAATAATAGTAATAGTAATAATAATATAAATTAATCTAACTAAAGAAAATGCCAATTAAAAATAAAAAGGGGGGTTTATGAATTTTTAACTAAATAGTAAGAAATAAAGAAATTAAAATTACGAACAAGAAAAAAAACTCTAATTAAAGGAGAAAGAAATAATAATAACGAAAACTTTGGTTAAAGGATCATTCACCACCACTAAACATGCACATAATATATCAATTCTATTATCAATTTATATTAAAATTATCAACCGTAGACAACAATAAGCTCTGTTAGTATCAATCTTTCCTTAATGTGTTGTTAGGCAAAACAAGCTCTTCACATAATCTCTAACCATTAAATAATTTAAAACAAGCTCTTTAAATTTAAGATAATGGAAGCATTAAATAAAGAAAGATATTAGGTTGATCTAGGCAATAAACACACAAGCTCGGATTATTTAACCTAGGTTATGTTCTTCAATTGAAATCACTAATTCCAACCTGCTACTAATGATTAAAATATCAAGACAATTACGGGTCAAGAATTTTAATCTAGCAATAATATTTATTCAAGTCCTATTTAATTGGCCACTTAAATAAAACAAGAATAAACCATGAACATTAATTATAGAAGAACATAAACAATCTCAATTAAATAAATTGAATGATAGAATTTAAATTTAATTGCATATCATATTTAGGGTTTTGAATTCACCCTTAACCAAATAAAAATATAGCTTAACATAATTGAATTGGGAATAAGAGAATTGACAAAACCAATCATGGAGATTAATTTAAACGGCTGCCTTTTTTCTTCAATTGAATTCCTTCTGGCGTCTTCCTTGTTTTTTTTTTCCTTCTTGCGGCTGCAATCTCAAATTCTCTTGCTCCAATTGCGTCTGCCCTCCTCTGTTTCCATCCAGCAGCTGTTGGTTTTTTTTTTTTCTTTTCCTTGCATCTGCCCTCTTTTATATTGTGCCTTAAATCCTCACATGAAAAGGATTAAAGACAAAAGTCAAGCCCCCACTTTTCTTTGGATTCACGTGCAAGGCCATTTTCCCTTTTTGTTTCACTTTGCTTTCCATAATTCAATGCCATGCACGTGACTTATTTAATTAATAAGCCAATAACAATTTGGCCAAAGCCCATCACAAGAAGTGTTTGCCTTATTAATTAAATTATTTCCAATGCTAATTCTTCTCATCTTCACGTATGAACTTCAATTAGGCATTGGTTGCTTTGATTTTCTTCCATTTTAACTCCCATTACTTTCTTTAAATTTCTAATTAGTTTCTTTTTTAAGCTCTCCTTACTTGAATATTCTGATTTAATTCCTCTTTATTCCCAAAATGCACCTAAAATAACAAAATATAAAAATTAACATAAAATTAACATAATAAAATATAATTTACTAAATTAAAAATTAACTAAAATAACTAGAATATTTAAGACCAAAACAAGAAAAAGATAGAGAAATTAATAGCAAAATATATGGAAAATATGCACTTATCATTATGGATAATTAAAAAAAAAAAAATTTTTTTCTTCTCGCATTTCCTCCCTCACGCTCATTTTTCTTCCTTCAATCTCATTTTCTTCCGTCTCCATTCATGCCCAATAGCGAAGGATATTCATCAAGGGTTGATGATTTTAGTCACAAGGATCACAAAGCTAGTGGTCCAACTGTCGCAAATGCAACCACCAAAAGTCTAATTTTATAGTTCAACAAGAGGCGTAAGTGAGACATTGGTTTGGGATGTTGCTAGAAGATGTGTCAAAGACCGATGGTTGTAAAATTGAAGTCCGATTTTGCAATGCAATAAGAAGCACACTTCGGTGAGCTATTACTAGCAAACGCGGCTTTAGAGATTGGCGGCTGCAAATCAAAGTCCTAATGTTTTTTGAGTCTGCTTGTTATTGTTTATCGTTTTTAAATTTGAGTGAATTATTTAGAATATATTTATTTTAATTGTGCACAAAAATTGAAGTTCTAATTGTTGTTATTGTTGTGCTTTCTTGAGTATTAGAGTGCCTTTTTAGGTATTCATCCTGCTGATTCAAGATTAACTAATCATTAAAAGTTCTACACAAACTACAAGTACATGGGAAAGTAAAAATTGTAATACCTTCGAGTTTGATTTTTGTTTTTATACCACTGTTATACATATTTCTTTAATTATATTAGTAAATTAGTACAAAAATAAAAATAAATCGTATTTATTATAACGATATATTTCATTTTTTAAATTCGTTTGAGTTATGATGCGTAATTTTAGTACTTGCAGCCAAATTAATTCAAATAATAACTAAAAAATTGTTAAAGTTAACGGTAATCTTAACAAAGT
>NW_006261964.1:22701033-22725541 GCF_000493195.1 Citrus x clementina | reverse complement strand
TCTGCTGTTGTGGGGTTCACCTCCAAGGTCATAACGAACCAACGATTGCGGAATTATATACGTGGAGTGAAAAATGATAATATTTTGGTTGCATAATTGTTATTGAGCTAAAAAGTTAAAAAAAAAAATGATGGGCCTAGATATTTAAAGGCCCGCCTGAACCTACTTAACAGCAGCCGCCCCGGCTAAGCCTAGGCCTGTTTACCACCCCTATCAGCTTTTGTATATTTTCTTTTATTCTTTAAAAAACAAAATATTAAGTGCTTAAGCCTAACATTACCGCTACTGCTCTGGATTATTAATAATTTTTATAAGATTGAGGGGTTGTTTATATTTTTGTTTGAATTCTTAATTTGGCTTAATTTAAGATGTATTGATCTTTTAACTTGTTTGTTTTTGTATCCAAAGTCTTATTATAAGACATTTTTCATCTAAATGAAAAAAAAAATTCTTGACTTTTATCGGAATGATAAAATGTCTAAATAAAAAATTAATTTTTTCTTACAAATATCCTCATTAAATGTAATTATTTCCCACCTAGCTATTATGTAAAACCTAATAACCCTTTGATTTTTTTTTCTAATCAAAATGATTTTTTTAAATTAACATAATTTAGATGTCATATTAGAATTTTTCTTAATCTCAACTTTTACTTTGTATCAAGTACTTAATATACTTTTAATTTGAATTTTTAGGCAAATTCTTTTATTACCGAATAACAATTTCTTTTCTATGTATAAATATTATGTTAAATTGTAAAAAATAATGTTATCAAAATTATTTTTTATAACATATAAAATCTATTGTACTAGATAGCACCGTAAATACATAACTATTTGAATTTTAGGTATACACAATACTTTCAAGGTCATAGGTGTAAAAATATTATATTTAAGATGTTTTAAGTTTATAAAAATAAACAACTTACCACTTACACTAAGACATAAAAAAATAAGAAACAAACATACTATTCAGACATATGCATTAAACCTATTCGAACCTTAGTAACATTTAGACCCATTCAAAATTAAAAAAATAAACAAATGTTATCTTAATGTTTTAATTATATTATTTCTAACTTTGGAATGTATTTTTGGGATGTACAAATTTAAAGTCCCCCAAGGATAATTTTTGGAGGCTTAAAAATGATTTTTAAATAATAAAAACTAATTTTGTTTATTTGGTAAAAAAAAATTTCGAAATCATTTTTTGCAAACTCATTATATCTTACAGCTGATTTTGAAAAATAGGGAAAGAGTAATGATGTAGGATGGTTGCATGAAATGGGTAGAGTTCCTTTTAGAAACTTATAACTTGGGCTAGAGATGTCTGTTATGGGTGTATAATATATCGTTTCAAAGCTTGCGACGAGATGAACTAAAATCAAAATAGTTTATGCAATTTT
The DNA here is from genome assembly GCF_000493195.1 of Citrus x clementina. Taxonomy (NCBI): domain Eukaryota; kingdom Viridiplantae; phylum Streptophyta; class Magnoliopsida; order Sapindales; family Rutaceae; genus Citrus; species Citrus x clementina. The sequence continues at coordinate 22,724,136 of NW_006261964.1, read as the reverse complement.
GCTCTATGCTTTGAGCTGAAAATTCTGCTTTTTTGTTAACTTTTTAGCTTCAAGTTATTTTTCTTTTTTACTTGTTATTTTCAGGATTTGTGTCTTTTTTCTAGATATCCGATTTAGGTATCTTTTTGTTTTCGTTTTCTTGTTTAGACTAAGAGAATTTTATTATAAAACAATATTTTAGATTGCCTATTTGGTAAATTCGCAATATTTAGGGATATAATAAAAGGGGTCCAACGCCCTAATTTTGTTTATTCAAACTTTTTTTTGAATAAATGAAAGCTATGATAGTGAGGAGCATGATGTTAGCTGCCTAGTGGTCAGACTTTGCGATGGTGTGTTGTAAAATCCAACTTGAAGCGACATCAATTTATGGTGATGTGGCTTACAATTTTGGGGTTGTTATGCGATGGTTCTCGACTGAATCCAAATGGTGGCACTAGAAATTTGTTTGGCAGCTTGGGGGAGACATATATATATATATATATATATATATATATAAGATGTTTGTGTCTATCCACATGTTGAAGATATGCTTAATGTTACAGAAAAAAAGGTACAATTTATTATTGATTTAAAGTTTCAACGTAACAATTTGTGCGATAATGTGCATGATGTTTCTTTGGAAGACAAGACAAGCATTAAAGATGATGAGATTATTGAGTCATATGAGATTTTTAAAGAAGAAGTACAACCTACTCTTAATTTGAGAATTAAGCCTAATAGTAGGATCGAGGTTGTGCAACAGAATAAAGTTGAAGAAGTTGAAATGATCATTATGGTTCTATCTATTTACATTGAAGATAAGAAGGTTGTGGTTAGGAGTGTTCAGAATCCAATCTAATCCGCTCAATTCGTAGAAATCTGATCCATAAAAATCCAATCCTTGGATTGTTGGATTGGATTGAAAATTTGATAATCCGTAATCAGTGGATTGGATATGGATTTACTTCTGTAAATCGGCAAAAAAAAAAAGAAGTATTTATTTAATTAAAAAGAAAACTTGCAAATATAGCATTAGTACTTACTAGTAAATAAATAAGTTAAAATATATTTACATTAACACTATATTATATCTTATCCGATAATAATATAAATAAACAAATATAGCTTCCCAAATAGTTAATTTTCATGTACTAATCTAAACAAATAATTTTTTTTGTTATATTTTGAAACTTTAAATGTATTTTCTAGCTTTATTTAAACAATTAATTTATTTAAATTTTATTTAATTTTAAATTTGATCGGTAGTAAAATTATTTTTATATTAATTTTATTTATTTATTTAGTTTGTAGATTGGACATAATTAAAAATTTTTAATTCGTAAACCAATTCACAAACTGGTGGATTAGGTCAAATCTGCATTCAATTTGCAGACATATGGACTAGATTTGGATTGAATTTCACCAATCTGTGGATTGGATTGAATTGAAAATTTATAATCCGTAAAATCTTAGATCAGATATGAATTGATGTCCAATCCGTAAAATCTGATCCGCAAACACCCCTAGTTGTGGTTAAAAAAGATTTGATTGAAAAGGTAAAATTTGTTAGAGAGCACATTGAGCGACCATGTAAGAAGGGTAAGAATTATTTGATCATTATTCATTCATGGGAGTCTTCATTGCCTCGAAAAAATACAAGCAAAGGAAACTAATGAAGAATGGATTCTTTAAAGTTTCGAGAAAGATTGATAAGGAAGGCAACAAGTTCGAATTACAAAATGGCTTGCTCTTACATTACAAGTTTCATCCTCCAAAATGTATCCAAACATGAGGACGAGTTTCTTTCAAGAGAGGGAGACTGATGTAGGACTTTGTTTTAAGATTTTAAAACTTTATTTAAGGTCTTTGATATTTCCTGTATTAATTATAGTTTCTTTCAAGAGAGGGGGATTGATGTAGAACTTTGTTTTAAGATTTTAAAACTTTATTTAAGGTCTTTGATATTTCCGGTGTTAATTATACTCAATTATGATATGTGTTTTAGTCTTTCATTTATCTTATAACTGTGATTTATTTTTCCTTTTTTTAGGAGAAAATCTCAGTTTTTATTGATTTAACTTCAACAGTAACAAAATGAGTTGGACTGGAAAGTCATTTGTCCAAATTCCAGGATTTTCAAATTCTAAGGCCACCTTAGCTATGGAATGAGCCATTACATTGCATTTCCTAGGAACATGTTGGATAGAGAAATAATTCTGATTCTGTAGCTTTGCCTGGATTTCCTCAATGTTCTAGCATATCTCAGTCATACTACTCCTTTTACCCATAGAGAGCTCCACCACCTCTTTGCAGTCTGATTCGATTATTAAAGGCATGCAATTTGTATGTTGAGCCACTTGAATTTCGAAAATCACTGCTTCAGCCTCCATGTTTGCCACATTTCTTTTAAAAAGGACCTTCTGCACTGCTGCAGCAACTATCTCACCCTTTGAGTTTTTAATTACTACCCCCAATCCTGCTTTTGACTGAGAAACTTTGATAGTTGCGTCCACATTCACTTTGTATTTGTTAGCTAAAGGGGGCTCCTATTTTTGCTGGCTATTCTTATGATTCGTCGGACCTTGAGCACTTGGACCTTTAATTCATCTGTAAGACTCCACAACAGCTTCTACTTTTGCTACTATCACTGTTGGATCTTCTTTCTTCCCTTCTATTACAGAGCAATTTCTTGCATACCAAACAGCCCAGTAAATCGTAATTATTTGCTCCACATATTTGTTCTTTCTCTTTTTTGCCAACTCTTGCAATACGCTTAACATGTCCTGATGAGCCATCTGTTTGATGTCTTCATGAAACTCTGTCAATTTCCACACTTTACGAGCATCCTTACACTCCATTAAAGCATGGAAAACATCTTCACTTTTACAACAACATCTCTGGCAAACTGGAGTCCTTACCACTTTTTTCTTCTATAAGTTGTTTGATGTTGGTAGCATGTTTCGAGCAGCTCTCCACATAAAAGATTTTCATTTTCTTTAGGATGTCTGCAGCCCAAATAACTCTCCACTGGGTTTTGAAAATATCTGAGTAGCTTGGAAGACCTGGGAATTTCAATCTTCCTGCCACCTGATGCCCACTTTTAACTGTATAATTACCATGCTTGTCAAATTGCCAAATCAATGCATTTTGCCGTGGATTTCGAGGAAGAGGAGTTCTCAAAATCCTTTCTGCAGCCGCACTTGAAAAGTGATGAGCAACCATGTCCTCCCTCCACTGATTATCCCCATCAATAAAATCAGCCACCAGTGCATTAAGTTGCAAACCAGACTATTTGATTTCTCTAGAGAGCTCCATGTTCTGGATCTAATTGTTGTTCAAAACAGGCACCCGCATCCCATTCCCTATCCTCCATCGAACTCCATTATGCAATACTTGCCAGCCTCATAAAATGCTTCTCCAAACAAAAGAGGGGCTCAACCATAGCTTTGCCTTCATAAATCCTGTGTGTTTGAAGTATTTAGCTTTCAAAATTTTCGCCATTAGAGATTCAGGATTTTGCAAAATTCTCCACCTCTGCTTGGCTATTAAAGCTTGATTGAAACTTGAGAAATCTCTGAACCCCATTCCACCTCTTGTCTTGGCATGACACATTCGTTCCCATTTTGCCCAGTGGATGTAGCCTTGAGTTTTGGAGAACCCCCACCAAAATCTTACAATGGCTCTTTCAATGTCTTCACAGAGAGTTTGAGGAATCTTGAATACATTCATTGCATATGCTGGAACAGCTTGCACTATGACATTTATAAGGACTTATTTTCCCCCACGTGAGAATTTTTTACTTTGCCAGCTGGATAACTTATTCAAGACTCTTAGCTTTATGTCATTGAAAAATCTGATCTTACTTTTCCCCACCATAGATGGTAAGCCAAGATATTTCTTATGCTTTGAAACCACATTTAGCCCAAAGATGCTTTTAATCTCCTCCATTTGACTTTGGTTTGCCCCTGAGCTAAAAAACATGGATGACTTATCTTAGTTAATAATCTGGCCTGATGCAGCTGCATAATCATCAAAGATTTGCTTCAAATTTCTGCAATCAATGGTTGATGCCCTTATAAACACCAAACTATCATCCGCAAATAGCAAATGAGTGACTGACAGTTCTCTATTAAACTTCAGCCCAAGTATTTGACCTATGTTTTTTGCGTGCAGCAACATATTCGAAAAAATTTATGCACACATGGTGAAGATATAAGGCGAGAGAGGACAACCTTGCCTTAAACCTCTTTCCACCACTTCCATATCTTTAATCCAGTTGCCATTTTCATCTTCCAAACCCCTTATTCTGTTTTTCTCCTTTCTTAATGAAGCTTTTGAGTGGAAATACTACGTATTCTTGTCTCACTCTCTCAGCCAATCTGCCCTCGATTGTTGCTTCTAAAAAATTTCTTCATCAAGGAGGATATTGTCAATCTAGTTTTCTATTCTTCTAACTTCCTCCCCACTTTTAAGATGGCTGCAATTGCTCTTTAACTCATTGAGCTTGTTGATTAACTCCTCTAGCTTTCTTTTCCTCCATCCGAATTCCTCCCTACTCCAAATCTTCAGCCTAGCTAAAGAGACTTTTGAGATCTTCCTGAACATTTCAATTGGATTGCTGCCGCTCTAACAACTCTCTTCTTCATATTCATTCTTGATAATTTCCTTACACCTCTCATAAGGACTTCACATATCTTCATAGTGGCATCTGTGGGAAGTTCTCTTTGCATCTATTTCTTTCTCTCTTTTTTCCAAAACCTCCAATATAATAGGATTATGATCTGAGCTCTAAGAGATTAGGTTCACAGCTGCCTTGTCTTGAAAATGGTTTCTCCAGCTGCCGTTTCCCAAAAATATGTCTAGCTTCTCTTCAATTATATTTTCACCAAACCTCCTGTTTAACCATGTGTAAAAATAGTCTATGTTCCCTAAATCGGTTAGATTACAGTCCCTTATTGCTTCCCAAAAATCATTTACCATGCACCCTGTCTTTTCCCCCTAGCTTCTCGTTTAGATTTAAAACTTCATTAAAGTCTCCAAAGCATAACCATGGCAAGGAAGAGATGGCAGCTAACCTTCTTAAGAGGTCCCAAGTAAATCTTTTCTGATCTGATTCCAGATGGGCATACACCTCCATACACCTCCAGTTACTTCCAGTTTCGTTGTAAACCACTGCATCTACATGATGTTTGCTATACGATTTAGTCTCCACATTTATCTCAGAAGTCCACATCATGGCCAAGCCATCCCCTAATCCCTCTCTACTAACAACAATCAGTTTTGGAACCTTAATTCATTTGCTCTCTCTTGCATTTATTTTGTCGTCATCCCAGCCACCGCCGATATCTCATTATCCACATTATGAAATTCCACTATGTTTCCACTTCTATCATTCTCAAAAGTCAAACGACCAGCTACTGTCTTAGCTTCCAGGTGCTGTGCTACTATTTTGATTTTTGGTGGGCTATTTAGCTTACTCTTTTTGGGCTTAGGACTTTCCCAATCCATTGAGCTGCTAGGCCTTTTTGCTTTTGTGATGCCTTCCTTTATTCCCATCATTTCTACCACATTGCAGGCTTGATACTTCCACTTCTTTTTTCTGGGCCTTGTTTTTCCGTGCTAGGCCCACTCTCATTGCTTTCAATTTCGGATTCCATCAGAATTTGAGGCCCATCAGTTTTTTGTTTACAGCTCAGCTCATCCAGAACTCTCATCATTTCCTCCCTTTCCCGCTCAAAATTTCTCACTCTTCCTGAAAACCCATCATTTCTATTTTTATTTTGACTTTGCTCATTTCCTTCCCGTTGTTTTTCTTTCCCGCCCATAATTTCGTTCTTCCCAAGCACCTCCCATCGGTTTATGGCATCATTTACTGACCTTTTGCATACCGTACAACTATCACCTGGTTCTCTATGTTCTATGACCTCTTGCATTAATTGCACCTCACATACCCTCTGAATTTTTCCCATTTGTTTACTCCCATTATCCATACCCAAATTTAGTCAGGTCTGGATCACATCATCATCTCTACCCGATTCTCCATATATGTATTACTTCTCCTCTGTTTGGCTTCTACTTGGTTCATTCTTTGTTGGCGTTGAGAAGCATGTTTGAACTTTGCTGGGTTCTGAATCCCATCTTTCTCTCCTTCTGCTCTGTTTTATTCTTTCGGATATAGTGATTGCCTTCAACCATGGGCCATATGGAAGTTCATCCTTTGATTGTGACTTGTAATGGACACATTCCCTATATTGATGCCCTATTCTCCCACAACAAAAACAGAAATCGGGCAGTCGTTCATACATTACTCTCATAGGAATGTCTTATTCCTCTTCCCCTTCTTGTTCTAATTCTATCAACTTTTTCAGAGGCTTGGGGATGTCTACCGAGATCCTCATTCTTAGAAATTGTTCAAAACACTCCCCAGTAGCATCTGTATTTACTTCTTCCACTTTTCCAACCACCTCTCCTAATTCCATAGTCATCTCCTTTGACATGCACATAATAGATACATCATGAATTTGAACCCAAAACGATACATCACTAAATTTCTATTTTTTGACGTCCTTTATTCCAACTAGTTCCGTGAGTGCAATAAGGGCTCTATCGAAATGCCAAGGGCCTCCCATTATAATGCTTCTCTTATCATTTTCAGAACCAAATTTGAACATAAAAACATACTTTCTATTTTGACTTCCCGTGAAGTTTTCCATACCTTTTGCATTGCAGTTTTCATACCTTCAATGCTCACCCCCTTGTATGGAGTACCTTCCCAATCAAACACCCTACTATAATATTCTCTCCTCTGGCCTTCATTTTGCTTCTGAACGCAACTCTCCCTTCTTCATCTTCGCTTAACTTGATAGCTCTACATCTTTTAATTAATTCTTCTGGATCCATATGATTGAACTCAGTAATGTAATCAAGAGAATTAAAAAACACTCAACCACCCACCCGAGAGTGATACAATTAGAGTCATGACGACTCTACTACTCCTCTCATTCCTATTTGTTTTAAGAGAAAACTCTTGAAGAGAGAGACGTTGCCTTTGGATATAGCTTATTAAATTATTGAAAAAAGATCACATTTATTTTTCCTTTTTAAGTTAACTTATAAGTAAATATGTATATTCTATTATAAATAGAAAGTAAGGATGACAAAATAGCTTAGGCTAGCCCAAGCTCTGACTAGCATGACCCAACTCCATAGGCCTTTAGTCTGGCCCTCTACATGAGGGCTTAGATGAGACCTTATGGAAAAAAAACTTAGGCAAGATCGTGTCCTTTAATCTTTTAAAAAATAAATTTATAAATTAAAATTTGAAAAATAATAGAGAGATAAAAAAACTTAAATTCCTAATTCATAATCAATAATGATTAAAAAACCCTAAAATTACAATAATAAAGCCTTTTTTAAATGTTGATTAATTAAGAAGGTGCTTGAATTAAGTTTCTAAGCTTTTATTTGCTTTATTTATTCTTTTATTTTGAAATATATATTTTCTTTCATTCATTATTAATTATAATAACTTGTTGATTATTAACTTGTTTTAAGTTTATAACAATTAAAAAATTAAAAAAAAAAAAGTGAAAGCTCAAGCCCGACCCAGATCTGCAATGCGCCTGACCCAGGACAGTCCTTACGCTTCCTTCAAAATGGATTTGCCATCCATAATAGAGAAAACTTGTTATTATTTTCATAACTTTAACTTTTTTATTAATAAAAAAAACTCTTTTAAATTTTCTATGGGATTATCTATGAAAATATCTTTTCTAAAGTCTTTTATATTAGACCGTCATCTTATCTTGCATAAGGTGTCATAAAAATTTTTATTGAGTTATTTAGATTCAAAAGTTATCTAATCATGCTTTAATTAGAACACGAGCATGATTAGAGCATGAGCTAATTGCATGACCTTGGTCCAGTATACAATGATATCTAATATTTATCTATCCTATCAATTCAGCTTCTGCTACCTCGCTCCATCTAGTATCTTTTCAAAATTTAATTTTAAAAATCAATTTTATACTTAATACAATTCTATATATATCCTCACATATATTATAAGAATCCAAAATTATTCTTATTAATTATGAATAAAATTGTTAACTTTAGAGAAGTTATTATTATTCTAATCAATTATATTAAGATGAAAAATAAAAAATAAAATTAATAACATAAAATATTTATTTTAATTATCAATTATTATATTATACAATAAAAAAATTATATATTTATTAAATATGCAAATAAATTTTATTTATCATTCAATTTAATCATTTATATTCTTACTATACTTTAACAATAAAATTTATTCAACACATGGGATAGTTTTAAAAATTCACACTATTTTTTAAAATAAATAATTTTTTTATAACTGATTTTTTTCATACCGACCTTATATTATTTTTAAAGGTACTACCTTTATCCCTAATTTTATTCTGAGTAAAGCCAATAGGATTATGCCACGTATCTTAACACGCCTGACGCCCCAAATTCGCAATCACACCCTGAAACAAAAACCCCTGATACACATGCGATCCAACATACAAGCAACACAAACGATGGAAGTGTGAGAATCTGAAAATTTTGAGGGGTCAAAAAAAAAAAAGATGGGAAGTTCATGTCCGCCATCGGACGATCTTTCGGTGATGGTATTGGCGTCAGATTTGGGGATAGATGCACGTCCTTTCTTATCAAAACAACAAGACACAGAAATTGAAGAACAAGAACAAGAACAGTGGCACGATTGTGCCCAATATCTCTCGCCAGATGAAGACTTCTCTGATCTCGATTCTCTTCAATTCTTTTGCCTCCAGGGTTTTGATAAATCTGGAAATCGCATTTTCCGCCTCGTTGGAAAGTATTTTCCCGGTAACCAAACACCCTCCTCTTCTCGGGTATATATTATTATCCGATTGTGTTTTTTTTTTTAAAAAAGAAATTGGGCAGTCAAGTTCGTAAATTATTTACTTTATTTTTTTCTGCTTCCTTCCGCTGATATGGGTAGTGAGGTGATATATTTATGCTTCTTTTTTTTTTTTTTAAGTTCATAGTTTCTGCATTCATAATTAAGTAAAAGCACAACATATATAAACTACTCTATATCTTCGATTCAATATTCAGATAAGCTCATCTTTTTGTACTGTTTATAAGATTGGGAGGGTGTTGGGTCAATCATAAACCCCTTATTGCAAGCAAAGTTCATGGACAAGTTCCGTACTTGTTGACTTACGAGCACGTGTAGTACTCACCCCTATCTCTATAGAGGCTTATGCACTCTACTCAACCGTCTACTAACGAGCATAGAGCAAGCGAGTGAAGCCGCTAAGCCTACTCTTATTGCTTACCTTCTTGTGTTATAAGGCATGGTTGGCATTGTTACAGTGTTGAAATATTTATTTCAAATGTTTTTCCACTATTTAGTATCAGATGACCTTTTAGATCCTGCCCATTTAGTTATAAATGGGTTATTAATGTGGATTATCTATTTACGGTATTCTTGTGGTTATTAATTTCATTATTTTATTGACTACTCTTAATATGATTCTCTTGTTAGAGTTGCCCGATATATTCAGTCTTAGTCTTAGTGTTGTTGTTATCCACTGATTTACTGTTTGCATTGTTATTGTCTCTATAGTTTACTCCACGAATTTATCAGTTAAAACTGCTATATTGCTGGTCCAAGTATGCCAGCAATGCCCCTCCCCCCCTCTCGCTTTGTATGTATCTGCGTTATAGTAGCTCAAATGACCAATGCACTGTGTTTGTGCTTCGCTTTTTGGTTATATGGAAAGGATGTTGCATTGTACTTGTCTTATCTGGGTTGAACTAAACCTTGTCTGGGTTTATTTGATATCCTTCTAATCTGCTCGTTTCTTTAATGATGTGCAGCTCCAGTTGTCGGTGGGGAGCGATTGAAGAAGTATATATTTCACAAAATTTGCAGCGAGTTGCCGGATGGGCCATTCTGCATTGTTTACATGCATACTTGTGTGCAAAAGGAGGACAACTATCCTGGCTTCACCATCTTGAGATGGATTTATGAAGAACTTCCCTCAAGAATTAAGAATAGGCTTCAAATCATGTACTTTATTCATCCTGGACTGTGGTCAAGGCTAGCCTTTGCCACTGTTGGCCGATTCTTCTTAAGTGGAGGGTGAGTGCTTTTTAAATTTTAAGTATTTGTAGGACTTGAAATTTACAATGAACAATATGAAACTGTGTTCTAGACTGTTGTAGTTATCAATTATTCCTCTATCAATTAATGGGGTTCCTTTGAAGCGTTGAGGAAGAATTTACAGTGGCTGTTAGAGTTTTTATGTGACCTTTGTAGTGTTTCTTGGACTAAAGGCTATTCTGTTTCACAGCTCAATGATCAACCATTGTTGTAGTGGTTCCTTGTGAAGTTACTGAATATATGACAACAAGAAGCTTCCAGACAGTGTGTTTGATTGAGTGTTTTATGATTGGTGCTATATTTCAGCTCAGCAGGTTATCAGATAGATCTCCTATATTGGAAAAATATTTTAGAAATACTTTCTTAGCTATAATAAATAAGAGAATTGCTGCATTTTTTGCAAAAAGGAATATAGACCTGAAGCATGGAATTGGCAATATTCTGTATTGCCCTTTTATATTTATTTTATTTATTGCTATCACTAATTTTTTTTCTCTTTTGCCCCTTTGCCTGGCCAGATTTTAAAGGAAGGCTATAATTTCATAGTATAACCATGTGGCGACCAGAAGGAATTTTTTAGTTGTGGAAAAATGAGCTTCTCGATATATATGTTTTATACTTTCCATAGATATATATATTTGTATTTTTCAGTGAAAAATTGGACATTTTTAATTAATAATCTCTTATTTTGGGTGAATTATTGAACAAGGTCTTTATCTTTGCAGTTTGTACTGGAAAATCAAGTATGTTAGCCGTCTTCAGTATCTCTGGAGTGACATAAAGAAGGGGGAGACTGAGATCCCTGAATTTGTGCAAAATCATGATAATGTTCTTGAGCACAGACCGCTGACAGATTATGGTATTGAACCAGATCATCTGCATTTACCTGAGGTGCCCAACATGGCATACTCATTTGGAAGGCATGACGGGAACTGGGGATCGAGGGAATTTATGAGATAGTCCTGGTTTCGTGTAGGCAGCTTCCCCAATTGATTTTAGATCAAAGTATTGTCAGTTGGGTTCAGTTGTGGTGATGCAAATACAAGCGATGTACATAGTATTACTAATGTGGTCTTTCCTGTGGTTTCTGTTTGTGAGCAGAACTTGTTTACTTGTTTAAGTTTTGCAATTATGTATTGTAATCCTGAAAGTGTTATTGTGTACGCTCTATACAGCAATATATATAAATCCTTTGGTCACCTAGTTGAGATATACATCACATGGTCATACACTTTCTTCTGCAACTAGAAGTTGCAGATTCATTAGAATTTGTCCATTCCATTTCTTTCATTTCCCTTATATATGAATTTTAGATAATCAATTTTTTGTTGGCTGTTTGTATTGTTAGGTAAGCTAAGATATTTCTATAGGATTACTTTCATATTTTATGAGAAGATTGTTGCCTTGGAAATCGGCATCAAATGGTCCTCGTTTCTTCTTGTTGGATAGTGTTGACAGTACTTTCTTTGTAGAGTACTTCTGATAGACTGAATTGGTAGTGAGGCTGATCAACAATTTTTGGAGTTTCTTCAGCAAACGTAGGGTGGAGAATTTTGGGAGTTTCTTCAGCAGATATGGGCTGATAAGCAATTTGCTTCTATGAGACTAATTGCAAGAGCTGATGCTGTTAGTTTTGGTTTCTAACATACCATTTTAGTTTTAAATAAACAGCATTTTCCCTGCGCTCTGCTCATGTGCCATATAAAAATTAACACGCGAGCCAGACGGGGTTCTAGGAGCATGTTGTGGCATTGAACAGCAAATGCGCCAAGGCCATGGTACGGTTTTATTTTCTTGACATGCTAACCATTCTGTTCTTGATGGAGAAATCATTATCATGTGCCTACAACTCTCTTACATCTGTATTAATTATCGTTTGTTCAGAAATTGAATGAGTATTTAATAGGCTTGTTCCAGCTTTTATTGAGCAAGTAAATATGTTGAACATGTACAATTAATCAGTGCACTCTATATGGCAAGAATCTTGTTTGATATTGGGTAATATAAATCAACCTCCCATATTGGACATTCATATTCTCCTCGTTTTAGGATTCATTTAGGTTAACTTCATACTGAAACAGAAATTACAACCCCCCCCCCCCTCCAAAAAAGAAAAAAAGTTTGTGATTGTTTTTGCAGAGGGAGATGGGTTGCAACAAATCAAAGAACAATGTTGGAGTTGAATTGGGAAACAGGAAGTCTTCAAACAAGGATAAGGATAAAGGTTAGTTCTCAGAACCCATTACTTTTATTGTGATTTTTTATCAGAAAAAGTTTTAACAAGTTTTAGAATCTTAAATAGAGAATACAAAAAGAGTTGTATTTGCAGCGGTTGTTTGTATTAACAATTAGCGTCTGGGAATAATTTCAGGCGTGCAACAAAGCAATATTCTGAGTAATGCAATGAAAACGGGGGCGGCCAAAGAAAAGATCACAAAGCGTGTTCGATTTGAGGAGGCAATTCCAGATAATGAGAAGCTTATTGGCATGAACATGAACACGAACGTGAACAAGAAGGTTGCTGAATCAGAAGATGAAGCTTATTTTTCTGCAGAAGATGACATTGGTCTAAAGAAGGAAAAGGCCCCGAAATCCAAGCATGCTCACAAAAATTGATTTCATTTTCCTATTTTGATTCGCAGTGCTTATTAATATTAATGTCTTTTTATGAGGTCCCATTATTATTATTGCTATTAATGTAATCAAGCAAGCAAATACAGGAAATTGTTATTGGTTTTGAAATGAATTTAAGTTTCGTAAGCATTATCCCCAAAAACTTTGGCATTGGGTAGAAAAAGAAAATCAATCATTTACCAACCGTTTCCATTTGCTATTACATTTTTGTCATAATTGATCTCTGATGGACAAAATAGTCCGTTTCTCATACTGTTGAGAAATTTCCTGAGTCCCGACTCCCAATGGACGATAGAAAAACGTTGCTTATTAGATTATCGATTGAGTACATAAATTTGTCGTTTCTTTAAATCTTTCTTCCCACAAAATTATGAATTAAGAACTCTCGTTATCTTAGTTTTTCGAGTTTTTAAAGTCATATGCTACATGTACATTATTGATAGTGTAGACATTTGAATCTTGTTCAAGAAAAAATTTGGATGATGGGAGAATCTTAATTCCAAAATTATGGTGTAATAATTTTTTGGGTTCTTCTATGATGCTGTAATTTTTTTACAGCATCAATAATGTGTTTAATTGTGTACCATTAGATTTAATCAATGGTACACAATATTTATAGTAAAAAAAAAATGGTAATCGATTAACAAATGTGTAAGAGGTGGAAAATTTTGTAAAATACCTATGATCATCCTTAAAGTTTGAAACAATTTCACTTAAATAGCATATTTTATTTAAAATTATTTTTCAATCCTCCTTTAAATTTGAAATGTGATAATCTTTTTTAAATAAATCTTTCAAAATCTATTACCAGGAAGTATAAAATATAATGGTAGGTTATTTAACACAAACCAAATAAATAAGTTGCAATTGCAAAATTTATATATGATATAATAGTAATAAATAACACAACTAAGTACATATACTTACGTAAATGTCATAATTACATCAATAAACTCATTATTGAGATTGCTTGTAACATAAAAATTACTTGATCACACATGTTTTGATAAAATTTAATATCGTATATTAAAATACTCATTATTTTATATAATATTAAGGGCCATTGTATAATTGATCATGAAGAATGTATTATTTTTAATACCTATTTAACATACTTATTCTATAAACTTTATATTTATCTTACAATTAATATCCTTTCATGATAGGAATTTTAAGTTTTATAAGCCTATATATTTTCATTTTATTTTCAAATATCACTTATTAATTTCATAAAAGTTAAATCTAATATATATTCCTAATGAGCTTTAGTTTATGAATTGTGAAATATTATTTTATTGATATCCTTTGATTGTAATTATAAAATTTTGTTATTAAGAGTCATTACTTTTGTTATGATAATTAATAGTGACAATAAATAAAATATTACCTCCAATAATATTTACGTGAGAAAAAAAGTAAAAGAAAATCATTTATATTTTTAGATTTTTATTGACATGGTAGGAAATTATCTTAGCCTTATAAAATTTAACTTTCATAAGTTTGTTTTCATTTTATTTTCAAATGTCACTTTGTTAATTTCATAAAAGTTAAATCTAACACATATTCCTAATTAACTTTAGTTTATGAATCATGAAAGATTATTTTATTGTTATTCTTTGATAGTAATTATAAAATTTTTATGCTACGAAGAGTCATTACTTTTATTATGATAATTAATAGTGACAATAAATAAAATATTACATCAAATAATATTTAATGGACAAAAGGAGGAAAAAAATCATTGTATATTTTTATATTTCCATTATAAAGATATGGTTTAGGATACTTTAACTTAAAATTTGGCACAATATTTGAGCCACTAATATCTCATAGTCTAATGGTTGATATTGAAAGTCAAAGCATCATTTCATAATGTTATATCCTCCACCATTGAATTGCATGAAATAAATAGTTTAATTTTTTGATAAAAATTTAAATCAAAATATTTCTTACTCTATAGTTATATAGACATATATATTTTTCAATAATAATTGGTGAATAAAATATTTCTTATTTGTTGTGACTCATATAGTATTATTAATAAAACACATATAAAATAGTTTATTGCAATGCTTTCTATTATCATTATTGTTTAGGTATTAATGGTTTGTAATTAAATTCATACAATACAAATTATTACAAGATTTTGTGTTAAATAACCTACTTGATATTATATTTTCTACTTAATGGTAACTGATTTTGAAAGATTTATTTAAAAGAAATTATCATATTACAAATTTAAAGGAGGGCTGAAAAGTAATTTTAAATAAAATATACTATTTAAGTGAAATTGTTTCAAACTCTAAAGGTGGTCACAATTATTTTACAAAAATTATCTACCCACTTGAGCGGTTACTATTATTTTTAAATTATTTTTTTAGAACAAATATTGTATACCATTGATTAGATCTAATGGTTCACAATTAATACATTATTGATGCTGTAAAAAAATTTACAACATCATAGAGGAACCCTAAGTTTTTTTAGAAACACGTGTGAGAGATTTATAATGATGTATGATTAAAATTTAACTAATTATTATTTTTTATGAAAAAAAATCAACCACACAAGGTTAACTTAATACTGAATGTTAATCCTTTACTATTCAGAAACATACGAAACAAATAAATTAAAAGAAATAGAAGGATAAAAAAGTTGGTAAGTGTTTGTGGGAAAAATAGGAAAGGCAGTAAAACGCCACGTGTCGACAAATGGAATGACTCCAGCACAAACCAATGAGGTACCCCATCTCCCCCAAAAATACAAATTCATTGTTTGAGATATGTTTGGCTTTTCCTACCCCAAAATCTGTTGAAAACAATTGGCGCCGTCTGTGGGGAGGCGCACAAAAAGCCTCCACCGTGGTTACCAAACTAGTTGTTGTGTGTACTCCAATACATGGCACCCGATGTACCTCCTGAAGGTTTAATGGTGGATCCTATAAGCATGGGAGATGAAAGCAGTGGTGAAGGTAGTGTTCCCGCAAGAAGGGTAGCTCGTCTCAGCAAGGGCAAGGGTATCAAGTAATCGACAGGTATTCGCCAAGATAAGGAACATATCTCTCACAAGCGTTTTGAGGATCTTGCCCATGCAATACTTAGGGTGGTTGGATCTCGGGCACTCAAAAGTTCACTTCTACCGGTTACACTAGATGCTCCACCACCTCAAATGGACCAACAAGCTATTGTCAGAAAAGAGGTACTCAAGGTCAGTAAGCCAAAACATGGGCCATCGGGTACCTGTTTTCATGGGCTCCCTAGACGAGCGTTCCACCGCCTCTTGCAATTCCCGCAGCAGCCAGGGTATGAGGTGTGAAAAACGTGCCCACGAGGATCTCCGTGAAAAGTTAAACGCCAAATGGGCTTCTCAAATGGCGGCGACATAGTCGGGTACCCCGAGGGTACCCTTTGAACTTGTGGAAAAAATGGAGAACCTGGAAGCCCAAGTGAAGCTCCTCTCCGAGAAGCAAAACACCACAGCTGCTCCAATACCAATGACCTACCAATCGCCATTCACTATGGAGATTCGGACGGCAGCTCTTCCCGAAGCGTTCACCATGCCTCAGGTACCCTAATACTCGGGTACCACTGATCCCTCGGAGCATGTTGAGCTATCCCGCGACCAAATTCTTATCAAGGGTGTAGATGAGAATGCCATGTGTAGGATGTTTACACACACACACTCACGGGCCTCGCGAAGTCATAGTTTCGGTCCTTGAAGGCGGGTAGCCTATCTTCTCTACACCAATTGTTATCCGAATTTACTAAAGAGTTTTCCTATGCTTCCACTCAAGATAGGGTAGCTTCTAAACTTGCCTTTATCAAGTAAGGGGAAGCCAAACCTTTGGCGGAGTATGTGAGCCGCTTCCACCAAGAGGTGTTGCAAACTGGAGCATTTGGAAACCAACACGCACTGACCCATTTCGAGAAAAATTTACGGTTGTGCAAGTTATGACGTTTCTTTCAAAAGAAGCGCCCACTTTCATGTGGGAAAGCCCGTTCTCGAGCGTTGCAGCAAGTGGAGATGGATGAGAAATGGCATTTGAAGCGCCAAGAAGATAAGGTCGAGGTCACAAAGAATAAGGAGAAGCCGAAGAGGACGGAAGCCCCAATACCAAGAGTACCCCGAATGCGGAGCCCTCCACGGGTTGTCCCGCGGGGACGAGTGTTTAACACTCAGGGTATCTCACGGGTACCCCAACCTCCAAGATCGCCACCACCAGAGCAGCAAGAGCCACCATTGAGGCTCCGGTGGTAGGGTACCCCATAACTAGATACTCTAGAGTTATGCGAGGGTACCCCACGGGGACTAGATTAAGCCCAAATGTGAATTGGAGGCACCTTTGGATCCTCAAATACTCAAAAATGAAAAACGGGGTACCCCGGTTGAAGACTAGGTTTCAGTCTCGCTTTGGGCCACCGATCCAACAAAGAAAAGTCATACTACTAGTAAAAGTATTGTTTATTGTGATACAAAAGGGTATCCAGAGATCACCTTACTCTAGGGTACCCGAGGTACCTGACCTATCCTCAATCATGATAATATACTTAACATCAGAGCCGGCTTTATCATTATTTGTTCGCCATATTTGATTCTGAGCGAACGGTCGATCATGAGGTTTCAATCATTTCGCATAAGGGTAGGCGAGCAGCCACATTCATCTTTATTTATGTTGTCTATTTTATTCCATGCAAATGGTGGATCATGAGGTTTTCGACCATCTCGCATAAGGTTAGGCGAGCAGCCACCTTCATCTCAATCTATGTTGTCTATTTGATTCCATGCGAATGGTGGATCATGAGGTTTTCGACCATCTCGCATAAGGGTAGGCGAGCAGCTGCCTTCATCTAAATCTATGTTGTCTATTTGATTCCAGCGAATGGTGGATCATGAGGTTTTCGACCATATGGCATAAGGGTGGGCAAGCATCCACCTTTATCTCAATCTATGTTGTCTATTTGATTTCATGCGAATGGCGGATTATGAGATTTTCGACCATCTTGCATAAGGGTAGGCGAGCAGCCCACCTTTATTACTATTTATCTTGCATATTTGATGTAGAGTGAATGGTGGATCATAAGGTTTTCCATCATCTCTTAAAAGGAATCGCCACAAGTTTTGCGAAGATTTACGACAAGCATTTCTATGAAAATCGCCATACACTAATTAAGGGTACTTCCGAGGTACCTCACTCCAGAAAGTCACTCCTTAAATACACCAAGAGGAACCCTAAGAAAGCTTGAGATAAGCAACAAGCATATCCTAGCGCCACGAGGTTCAGCTTAGGTATGAGTACACCCATACCTACGTCCTCTTACTTGAGCAAAGTAAAGGGTAAGCTACTCAAAAAATTCGGAGAGAACTTCGAAAGACTAAGAAAGTGATTGGTTGGACCAATTGCGCTTTCAATTTTTGATCGAGATGTCGCGATGATATTTTGATTACCTATTTGTGAGGAATCCGCCATAGTTTCCAAGAAGGACATGCACCAAATTTGTTGATCTGTAAAAACCAGCATGCACTTGATGTCGAATATTTGTTAAGGTACCAGGGGTACCCCATTTTAAAAAAAAAATGAGAGGTACCCTAGAAATTTACAAGATAACAGTTTAGCCAAGCATTCATTTGCAGAGTAACAAGGATGCAAATGCAAGAGGGCATGGTATCATAACAAAAGAGAAGTCTCAATAATACAAAATATCCCAAGAAACCAAAAAGAAATAAACAAGTTCTAAATAGCAAAATATGGATAAATCCAAAAAACAAGAGCACTATGAAGCGGCTACACCGAGGGTGGAACACCATCCCCACCATCCGTCTCCATAGGGCAATCAGCAGAGGACTCTGAGGTACCTGAAATGTGAGCAGCCGAAGTAGGGGCATCTGAGGCAGGCAACGGCTGAAGCGCACGGGGTACTTTAGGAGACTTAGAAGGGGTACCCGATCGTACATGGGAAGACTTCTTCCTCTCCGCAATCGTCTTCATGACAAATTTCAGCACACGGGGTACCTCCAGTTCCGGATCCACGCTCCACACCTCCGTCATGATGAGTGAGAACGCATCCTCTGCCATCGTCTTTTGTCGGGATAACAGATCCTCGTTTGTGGCCTTCAACTCATCGCAGTCCTTCTCCACTCGAGCTTTCTCTCCAGTTAGGCCAGTAATACGTTCCTGCAAAGTTTTGACTTCTCGAGCAAGCTCGTCCTCGCAAGACTGACGACTTCGGAGCTCACCCCTTAACTTGTCAACCTCCGATTGGGCGGCAACAAGGGAGTCGAGATCTGGAAGGCAGTGGCTGAGGAGAAAGGATGCCTGCCGGTCGTAAAAGACATATTAAATATATGTATGGCAATAGGAGTAAACAAGTAAAAAATGGAGGGTACACCCGGGGTACCCCATTAATAGCTTATCTCTTGAGTAACCCTAAGTGCCTGACCATAGCGCTGGCTCAAACTCATCTTGTCTGTCTCTTCAGCTACCTCGGAGGTAACATTTTCAGCAGAATAGTAGAAGCAGCGAGCCAAATGTGAAACCTCCTTATTGGAAGCCGGGTCTAGGTCACCCTCACGCAACTCATCGGGGAAAGCAGACACTAACCCGAATTTTCTCTTCTTTGAACGAGGGGTACTCTTCGACCCACTGTGGGAGGTACCCTGGGATTTCTCCTTTGGTCCGGGAACTTTTCTGAGGTACCGCCGAATCTTGAGATCTAGAAGCGCCACCCACTACCGCTTGGAAAAATGCATTAAAAGCGTCACCCGCCGACTCCATAACTGCACCCAATGCACAAAAGTTATGTTAGCTGGACGAGTACTAAGTATTACAAAAGTAAAAACGGGAAATGAAAAGCGGGGAAGCAAAATAAAGAATGCGGTGATAATGGGGTACCCTAGTCCCGTAGATAATAATAGGGTACCCCCCGACACTCAAATCATACATGAGTCACCCCCGGGAGCAGGTGGAAGACTTTGGTCAATCAGTTCCGCTCTCCATAATCTGATCTCCTCTAACACATTACTACCCCTCTGTGCACCTTAAAGCCTTTCCACAAACTTCTTCACCTCTTTCCCCACCTCCTGAACTGGGCATGATCCTTTATCTCACGTCACACCTACAAGAGCATGGAGAACCCAAGGTTAGCGAGGCATCCATGTGAAAGATTAAGATAAAGAATCGTAAATAAGGGAGATATTACAGTCTACATTGAAGGAATTGGGAACCTCCACGGGGTTACCCTTTTCATCCAGAGTCTCTGTCCCCCACCTACCCTCAGCAACAAACCATCCCTTTCTGTAACCCTTCTTCAAGGCGGGGCCCCCCTCAACAATATGGTCATGATCACCCCAAGTGGAGAAGTAAGTAATAACGGGACCCTTAGGCTTTTTGAATTGGTAAAAGCCCCTCAATTTCTGCATAGAAATGTCGCGTCTCAATACCTCCAACCATAACACATGTAAGCCCGTAAGTGTCCTCTACCCGGGAAGGGACAGCTGCCTAGGAGCTACCCCCAAATAACTAAACAGCCTCATATAAAAAGGTTGGAGAGGCAGGCGGAGTCCTAGATCAAAAAGGTCAATGTGGAGAGCAATCCCGTCAGATTTCGGACACTCAGGTCGCTCGTCCACATGAGGTACCCTAAGTTGGACAAAGGGAGAAATATTGTATTTGGCTCTAATTTGTTCTAAATCTCCCAAAGTAGTCCTCCTAGTGCCTAGGGAATAAAGGTAGCCAGATTTTAAAGGTGTGGCAGAGGGAGACTGGGGAGGCGGGCCTGAGGAATGAGCTGGAACCTTAGGCTTGAATGACCTACCCTTTTTTTTAGGACGGGGGGTTGGGCATTTACTGGAAAAACGTGGGCTGACACGAGGAGTACTCCTAGGGGGAGGGAGCTCAGAATGAGAGTTACAACTCCTAGAGGTACTAGGGGGGACCTGTCACCCTCGTTAATAGAGATATGGGAAGGAGAACCCGTAGGAGGGTTGTCAACGCCGCTAGCCTCAATTGCACGACGCTTCCTTACTGGTCTCGTATGTTTCTTGCTCATCTACTTTTCCCTAACAACATATCCACTAGGCCACAAGTCCCCAACAACATAACCACCAAGCCATAATTCCCCCAACAACATAACCACCTAGCCACAATTCCCCCAACAACATTTTCATACCATACACCACCCACCACACATCAACCATCAAATGCAAACACCAACCAAAAAAAAAAAAAACAAACAAATTTTTCTCAGAGTATGCAAAATAGCACCATTGTAAATGCGCCAAAGGAGGAGAAACGAGGAAGGATACCTGTGATTTACCAACTTGACGGATGGGGATTGGTAATCGTAGGGAGATAAAGCTGCAGGCAATCAAAAACAGTAAGTAAGAATATGCAAATATAAAAACCAATGGTGTGAAGAATGAAGAAGCTGCAAATTTATTTTATTTATTCAAGCACAAATAAAATTGGCCAATTTATTTTATTTAAAAAAAATGAAGAACGAAGAAGCTGCAGCCATCGAACCAAACAACGCGGGGGTGGGGGGGAAGGGGGAGCTGCAGCAACCGACGTCGGTTGTCAGGGCTGCAACCACCGAGAACCGATGCCGGAGATCGCGAGAAGGACACCGAAAACCACCAAAGGAGAACGCTGTCGAAAAAAAAAAAAAAGAAAACAGAAAATGAAGAACAGATAAGACAACACGGAGGGGGGGACTGCAGCCACCAAACTGACGCTGGAAATCACCAAGGAGAACGTTGGCCGAAACGAAAAAGAAAAAGAAAAAGAAAAGAGAAAAGAAAAAGAGAGAAGAAAATGAGAAAGAAGAGAGAGAAAGCAAGGATAAAATGAAAACACAAGGGAGGGGGGTTACCGTGTCTACCACCTGATTGAGATCTCGCCGTAAAGCCATGAAGATCGCCTGGAACTGACCAGATTGGGAGCCAAAACTGCCACTGCAGCAGCCGAGACCCACGCGAGAAAACACGTCGGAAAACACTCGAGAAAAACGCCGGCCGAGAGAGGAAGAGAAAGAAAAAAGAAAGAAAAGGAAGAAAGAAAAGAGAAAGAAGAAAGAAAGAAAGAAAAGAGAAGAAAGAAAGAAAAAGAAGAAAAGTGAAGAGATAGAATAAGCCTAGGGAAGACGACCAGGCTAAAAAAAAAAGAAAAGAAAAGAAAAGAGTAAAGAAGAAATTTTTACCTGTGAGCAATATTGATGCAGTCAGGAGAAGAGACGAAATTTTGAAAGAAGAAGACCACTGGAGATAATCAACTTTTGGGAGATCGTTTGGGGATTTTCAAAATAAATGAGAGGAGATTGACATTCACGTCAGGGATTTTTAATTCAACCTGACAAAACACACTGCACAAGAAAGGAGGTAAGGGATGTTTGTGTTGAAAAACAAGTATGCAACCCAAGAGGGGGGGTGAATTGGGTTTCTAAAAAATTATTCAAATTATTAAAGAAAAACTTAATGCAATTATAAATCAAATTCAAAGCAATAACAATTAAGATGATCACAATATAAAAAGATAAGGGAAGAGGGATTCAAACACCGAGATTTTTACGTGGTTCGGCCAACCTCGCCTACGTCCACGCCTCCAAGCTTTCCGGGCTTGAGGATTCCATTAAGCAAGCCTCCAAGGCTTCAAATGCTTACACTTGACTTCCAAGGTGTCAATAAACCTTTACAACAAGAGATTATCCCCAATCTCTTAACCCAAGTGTATCCCAACACTTACAATCACTCAAAGTAAAAGATTACAAATTTGTTTTTCTCTCACACAATATTTAAGATTACAAATCAATGCCCAATTTGTGAATAAATGAAGAGAGAATGTGTTTTAAGCTCTATGAAGATTGTATTCTCGAATATTTGCTCAATGGTCGTGTTGTGATCAATCTTTGTTTGAATTTGAATGAGCTTATTTATAGCTGCTGCTGAAAACTAGCCGTTATTGACTTTCTGCACATTGTCGGATCGCCGTTAGCTAGATGTCGGATCACCGTTTGACTGGTCAATATGACCGTTGGGCTAATTTTTCAAATTGTCGGATCGCCGTTATCTAGATGTCGGATTGCCGTTTAGGTCCAGAGGCTATTGGTTGATATCGGCGAGCCGTTTATCACATATGTCGGTTCGCCGTTTTGGTCCAGAGACTACCCTTCAGTTTTGGTTGATATCAGCGAGCCGTTTATCACAAATGTCGGTGTGCCGTTTTCGTCCAGAGGCTAATCTCCATTTCTGCTTGAAATCGGCGAGTCGTTTAATGCACATGTCGGATCGCCGTTATCGACAAAAACTGCTGCAGT
>NW_006261964.1:22682339-22700254 GCF_000493195.1 Citrus x clementina | reverse complement strand
CTTAATCATGTTTGTTATCATCAAAATCAATAAAGAATAATTTATGTTAACAATCTCCCCATTTTTGATGATGACAAACTTTTCAAGAAAATACTTGTGCAATTTTTGCTCCCCCTAAATATGTGCTCCCCCTAAGTGAAATTTTGAAAGACTTGTTAACTCCCTTGTTAAAAAAAATATTCAACTGTTAATCTCAAAATTTTAAACACGACAGATTGATTTTAAAAAAAAAATTATGCCAGTAAACACATGCATGCCAATACTATTTTGCCAAAACCAATTTTGCATTTTGCCAATTTCTCTCCCCTTTCATCATCAAAAAGAAAGATACGCGATGAATAACTTATGTTTGGAGAAATTTGGGCAGAGTCTCCCCTAAAATATGAGCATTTCCTCAACAACACACAGAGTTAAAAAAAAAACACTTCCATATAAATATACCACCATATCAACCAACCTCCATACCAACAAATTCACACTTCCAGAATGAGCAATATAATCAATATAATACCAAAAACAACCCAAACGGAAATTAAGTGCATATGTCCAACAAGAAATATCAAAAGCATAATCACAAAACACATAACACACAGAACACAAATAATATCATACACATATGGCAAATGAAATGAAAGATGTCTGTGCGAATGTCAGAGGGGCAGAGAAATCTAAGATGGGGGCTGTGAAGACGAGCTGCCGGGGTCATATCCAAAGTAGCCGAGAATGCGACGCTGTCCTGCAATTAACTCCATCTGCTGATCAGAAATTTGCTCCCGAAAGGATGCAAAATCAGATCGAAGCTACTGCTGCTGCTGGGACAGGGCATCCACTCGGTCGAGAAGCTGCTGGAAGTGATCCTCAGGAACAGCTGATGCCGCAGGAGGGACGGCAGTCTCGGTAGGCTCGTCATCCTGAGATGCAGCTGCTGCTAGTGCTGCAGGTGCTGCAGGTGCTGCTGGTGCAGCTGCTCGGCGTGGAACACGCGGTCTAGGCCTAAGACGGAAATCAGGTAGCTCATCCTCGGAGTAGACGTCATTCAACATGCGATCATCCTCTGGTGCAAGCAGTGTGTCTTCATTTTTAGAGGATGTGGTCTTATCCCATTTCCCACCCTTCCTAAAGAATCCGATGGCAGAAATTATGTCTCGACCGAGCTTACGAGTCTCGAGAAAAACAGGCTCGACGATAGGAACATGAAAGTGGTTCAGGATCCCAGTGATGATGCTGCCATAAGGAAGGGATCGGTTGGAGACTTTAGGAGTGGACAACATATGACACATAATAGTGTAGGATAGGCTCACGTGGCGTCTATGGATGAGAGAGTCTAAAAGACCAATATCAAGCCTAGTGACCTCATCAGTGTGACCCTGCCTAGGAGTGACCATGTGTTGGAGAATAATGTGAAGTATTCGAATCTGAAAAGGGAGGAGTTGAGACCTAAAGGACAAAGAACAGATGTCATCAGAAAGATCCTGACGACGACAAATGTTCCGTACACCATCCACATGACGAAAATTACTAAAAGATAGCTCTTTCCTAGAGGTGTACAGATCTACCCCTCCATAAGCGATTCCTAGAATACTACATAATTCGGGTTCATCGAGTTCAATGCGAATTCCTCCTACGAATGTATGAAGCTCGTCACTACTAGTAGAGGAGAAATCTATGTTTGAATAAAAGACTCGAACTAGATTTTCATAAATAGGTTCTTCAATACTTAAAGCTTGTTTCCAATGACTAAGCATTTGAGTAATTGAATTACCACAAACAGTAATATCTGAGAACTCCAAAGTGTTAAGAGAAAAAGAGGGAGTTACAGGTTTACCCATGAACTTCTCACGGAATCGCTGAGCAGAGGTAGCATCGGGAAAATGAAGACTCTCGAAGTCTTGAGGAGGAGACCTGGGTGGACTAGAACGGCGCGGAGCAATGTGCTTGGTTCGAGCAAGCCTTGGAGGTCGTTCCGCCATGGATGAGTTTAAAAAAAATTGTGAAAATGAAGTTTGAGAGATGAGATAGTGATTGTGGGTGAAAATGTGATTGGAGAAAGGAAGAGATTTGGGTTAATTTGATCAAGGAAGGCTCGGCTGGTTCTAGGGTTTCAAAAAGAAGATTTTTCAATTTTAGATGAAAGAGAAGGATTTGAGTCGGTAAAAAGGGTCTAGAGAAGATAAAAATTGGTTTGTGATGCTTCAATTTGATGAAAAAGGTCAAGAAAAGTGATGGTTTTGAGAGTAGAGAACTGGTGCAGTCGCAGGCTGAAGAGAGAGAGAGAGAGAGAGAGGAGGAAGCCGAAATGAGGAGGAAGACAAAGGACTGTTCAATTAACGCGTGATAACGGCGAGCCGTTATAAAGAAAACGGCGAGCCGACAGAGTCCAGAGAGTCCTCAAAACAAATTCATCAAAACGGCGAGCCGTTTATATCAATAACGGCGAGCCGATAGGGTCCAGGGAGTCCACACAAAAAATGTATCAGGACGGCGAGCCGATAGACAGTTTATCGGCGAACCGATATCTTCCAGAAAGCGTTCCATTGTTTCTGCCCAAAACGGTTAGCCGTTTATTGAAATAACGGCAATCCGTTTTCTACAACCTATGATTTCGCACATGTATTTTGATATTTGGCTACTTATTAATACATTTCAAGATCATTTTATTGATCCAAAATGATTTGAGTGCCAGTTCAATGCATAATTCATGAACATATATATATATATATGTATTGCAATAATTAATTCATACATTTTCAAATATACATACACATTACATGTATATTACGATTGAGCATTCCATAGAAATTAAAGCATCAAGTCATAGATCAATCAATAATAATAGACTCAATAGCATGAATGAAGATGTTAATGTGAAAATTTCATCATCCCAAGTTCATGCCGAATTTTGGAAAATTGTTCTTCGCAAAGTGGTTTTGTAAAAATATCGGCAAGTTGTTTTCCGTAGAAATAAACTCTAATGCAATGTCTCTCTTTAGAACATGATCTCTCAAGAAATGATGTCTTATTTCTATATGCTTGGTTCGAGAGTGTTGAATGGGATTCTTTGAAAGATTAATAGCACTAGTATTATCACACTTAATAGGAATTTGTTCAAGATTAATGCCATAATTTCTAAGTGTTTGTTTCATCCAAAGTGCTTGTGCACAACAACTTCCGGCAGCTATATATTCAGCCTCGGTAGTTGAAAGTGCGACAAAATTTTGTTTCTTGCTAAACCATGAAACAAGAGAGTGTCCTAGAATATAGCAAGTACCACTAG
The DNA here is from genome assembly GCF_000493195.1 of Citrus x clementina. NCBI lineage: Eukaryota > Viridiplantae > Streptophyta > Magnoliopsida > Sapindales > Rutaceae > Citrus > Citrus x clementina. Next base: position 22,696,980 of record NW_006261964.1, on the reverse strand, counting down.
TGCTCTTCCTATCCACTTTATAACCGGCAAAGTCCGCATCTGAATAACATGTTAAATCTATATGAGTTCCCCTAGGATACCAAAGGCAAAAATCTATGGTTCCACTCAAATAACGGAAAATTCTTTTAACAGCAAGCAAATGAGATTCCTTGGGACAAGACTGAAATCTTGCACACAAACATACACTAAACATAATATCGGCTCTACTTGCAGTCAAATAAAGTAGGGATCCGATCATACCTCGATATATTTTGATATTCACTTCTTTGCCTTTTTCATCTTTGTCCAGCTTGGTTGTTGTGCTCATTGGTGTATTTTTGGTCTTTGAGTCATCAATGCCGAATCGTTTAAGTAGATCTTTTACGTGCTTGGCTTGATTTATGAAAATTCTTTCCTCGTTTTGTTTGATTTGAAGTCCAAGGAAGTACTTCAACTCTCCCATCATACTCATCTCAAATTCTTTGTTCATACACGATGAAAATTCTTTACACAACAACTCATTAGTAGAACCAAAAATAATATCATCAACATAAATTTGAACAATAAGTATGTCTTGGTTCTTATGCTTAACAAATAGAATAGTATTCGCTTTACCCATAGAAAAATCATTTTCTAGCAAGAAATTTTTAAGTCTATGATACCATGCTCTTGGTGCTTGTTTTAATCCATACAAGGCTTTAAGCAACTTATAAACATGATTTGGAAACTTTTCATTTTCAAAACCAGGGGGTTGTTTTACATACACTTCTTCCATAATATACCCATTTAGGAAAGCACTTTTCACATCCATTTGAAATAAGATGAAATCTTTATGACATGCAAATGCCAACAACATTCTAATTGATTCTAGTCTAGCAACAGGTGCAAAAGTTTCATCAAAATCAATTCCTTCTTCTTGGTTGTAACCTTGAGCCACTAATCTAGCTTTATTTCTTACAACCACCCCGGATTCATCCATCTTATTTCTAAATACCCATTTAGTGCCTATGACAGATTGATGTTCCGGTTTAGGAACTAATTCCCATACATTGTTTCTTTCAAATTGATTTAACTCCTCTTGCATTGCCATAATCCAAGATTCATCATTTTCCGCATCCGCAAAGGATTTGGGTTCAATTTGAGAGATAAATGCATTATGCTCACAAGTATTCTTAAGAGATGATCTAGTTGTAACACCTCGTGACGGATCTCCTAAAATTACATCTTTAAGATGAGAAGAGACATACCTTCACTCCTTGGGGAGTGTTTGAGAAATACCTTCTTGTTGCTCCAGCTCCGTATTGGTTTGTTCTTCTTGCCTATCCTCTTGATTTTCTTGTGGTGCATTCTCTTGATTCTCTTTTGATGATTCTTCTTGTAACTCTCCATCTGCATCATCATTAGCAACTCTTTTCTCCGCAGAGGAGGGGTTAGATTCATCAAATGTAACATGCATGGACTCCTCCACAACTAAAGTTCTTTTGTTATAGACTCTATAAGCTTTGCTTGAATTTGAATAACCAAGAAAAATACCAACATCAGATTTTGGATCAAATTTACCAAGATTATCTTTTGTGTTCAAAACAAAACATTTGCATCCAAAAACTTTAAAATAGCCAATGTTGGGTTTTCTATCTTTCCAAAGCTCATATGGAGTTTTATTAAAATTAGGTTTAATCAACACCCGATTTAAAACATAACAAGCGGTGTTGACGGCTTCGGCCCAAAAATATTTTGGTAATGCATTTTCATTTAACATGGTTCTAGCCATTTCTTGAATAAACTTATTCTTTCTCTCAACAACTCTATTTTGTTGTGGAGTTCTAGGTGATGAAAATTGATGCTCAATGCCTAGATTATTGCAAAAACTCTCAAATGCATGATTTTCAAATCTCCTCCATGATCACTCCTAATGCATACAATACCATGCCCTTTTTCATTTTGTAATTTCTTACAAAGCACTTTAAAAGCATCAAGAGCATCATCCTTATTGGCTAAGAATAATACCCATGTATATCTAGAATAATTATCCACTATCACAAATGCATAATATTTGCCATTTAGACTTGCATATCTAGATGGCCCAAAAAGATCTATGTGAAGAAGTTCAAGTGGTTTTGAAGTAGAAATATGGTTTTTATTCTTGAAAGAAGTTTTAATTTGTTTTCCAAATTGACAAGCTTCACAAATCTTATCCTTTTAAAAACCAATTTTCGGAAGACCTTTAACTAAATCATCTTTCAAAATTTTTGAAATCAAATCCATACTTGCATGTCCTAACCTTCTATGCCATAACCAACAATCATCATGCAATGCCGAAAAACATTTATCAAGAGTAGATGCACATTCTATGTCAATGATATAAACATTACCACATCTATTTCCAACAAATAAGGTTTTGCCATCACATGAGTTCTCAATAACACAACTAAATTTATCAAAGATAACTTTATAACCTTTGTCACATAATTGACTAATGCTAATTAAGTTGTGTTTCAAATTCTCAACCAAACATACATTCTCAATTAGAGTTGAAGAGACTTTACCAACATTTCCAATTCCAAGAATTTTTCCTTTTGAGTTGTCTCCAAAAGATACGTCTCCATCATTTTCAACTTTGGTGAAGCTTGAGAACCATGCATAGTTTCCGGTCATGTGCCTTGAACAACCGCTGTCCAAGTACCATTTATTTTTCTTCTTCTTCAATCCCTACAAGAAAAAAAAAAATCTCAAGTTTTAGGTACCCAAAGCTTTTTGGGTCCTTGAGAGTTAGCAGCGGTTCCTTTTGGAACCCAAATGTATTTGACACCATAATGTGCATTCCTTTTCACGGGACATCTATATTTCATGTGACCATTTTGATTACAATAGTGACATACAATCTTATGATCATTTGTGGAGGTAGCTTTAACAAAATAATTCTTATAATACTTTTGCTTCAAGTTAGGCTTATATCCAAATCCTCATTTATCAAAAACACATTTTTGTGAGTTAAGCATATTTTCCAACATCTTTTGCCCATTTGTAAATTTCAAAACGATTTCATTCAATTCATTACTCTTTTTCTTAAGCATTTCGTTCTCATTTTTCAACTCATCTATGTGTGATTCTAAATGCTCATGCAAGATGCTAGGTTTCTCATTTGATAATGCAATTTCATCATGCAATGTTTTGTTCCCTACTTCTAGGCATACAATTCTTGCATTTAGAGATTCATTTTTATTTTTAAGCTTTGCCATTTCCTTTTTAAGACATACATTCTTTTTACCAATCTTCATCAACTCATCATGCAAATCTTTAAAAGCATCATACAATTCATCATAAGTGGGATCACTTACCTCATTGAGATCATCATCCCCTCCTATTGCCATGAGTGCTAGGTTTGATACTTCTTGCGATCCTTTTTCATCACTTGATTCTTCCTCACTATCATCCCAAGTTGTAACCATTGCTTTCTTCTTGAGTTTGTTGATAAGTGGGCACTCCGATCTTATATGTCCAGGCTTCTTGCATTCATAGCATGTGATTGCATCCTTCTTCTCCCTATGGTTCTTGAAGTTTTTGAAATTTCTTCGCTCTCCGGTTTTCTTGAAGAATTTTCTGAACCTCCTTGCTAGCATGGCTAGCTCTTCATCATCCGGTTCACTCTCCCCATCACTCTCATATTTTGAAGCTTTGAGAGCAATGCTTTTCTTCTTCTCCTCATGTCCTTTTTCTGCAGCTAAATCCTCTTCATATGAAATGAGAGAACCAATTAAATCATCAAGAGGTAAAATATTTAAATCTTTAGCCTCTTCAATGGCAGTTTTTTTAGGTCTCCATTCTTTTGGAAGTGACCTAATGATTTTCTTAACTTTCTCACTATTTGAGAAGGTCTTCCCCAAGGCACCTAGAGTGTTCACTATGTCCGTGAATCTAGTATACATAGAATACACATTCTCATTTTGTTCCATTTGGAACAACTCATATTGACGAGTGTATCTACTGATTTTAGACTCTTTAACTTGACTTGTCCCTTCATAGACAACTTCAAGTTTATTCCATATTTCTTGTGCACTTTCACAACTAGATACTCTATGGAATTCTTTCTTATCAAGGGCACAAAACAAAGCATTCATAGCCTTGGAGTTTAGAGACATCTTTCTCTTTTCTGACTCACTCCATTGGCTCGATGGTTTAGGAATATCATCTCCTACTACATCTTTGAACATAGGCATGAATGGACCATCACAAACAACTTTCCAAATTTCATAATCTAATGCTTGCAAATAGATTCTCATTCTAGTTTTCCAATAAGCATAGTCATTACCATCGAAAAATGGTGGTCTAGTTGTGGATTGCCCTTCTCTAAAGGTTGAGTCATTTAGGGTTGCCATGGATCTTTTACTCTAGACGATTAAGTCTTAACAAGAGAACGAGGCTCTGATACCAATTGAAATACAAGTATGCAACCCAAGAGGGGGGGTGAATTGGGTTTCTAAAAAATTATTCAAATTATTAAAGAAAAACTTAATGCAATTATAAATCAAATTCAAAGCAATAACAATTAAGATGATCACAATATAAAAAGATAAGGGAAGAGGGATTCAAACACCGAGATTTTTACGTGGTTCGGCCAACCTCGCCTACGTCCACGCCTCCAAGCTTTCCGGGCTTGAGGATTCCACTAAGCAAGCCTCCAAGGCTTCAAATGCTTACACTTGACTTCCAAGGTGTCAATAAACCTTTACAACAAGAGATTATCCCCAATCTCTTAACCCAAGTGTATCCCAACACTTACAATCACTCAAAGTAAAAGATTACAAATTTGTTTTTCTCTCACACAATATTTAAGATTACAAATCAATGCCCAATTTGTGAATAGATGAAGAGAGAATGTGTTTTAAGCTCTATGAAGATTGTATTCTCGAATATTTGCTCAATGGTCGTGTTGTGATCAATCTTTGTTTGAATTTGAATGAGCTTATTTATAGCTGCTGCTGAAAACTAGCCGTTATTGACTTTCTGCACACTGTCGGATCGCCGTTAGCTAGATGTCGGATCGTCGTTTGACTGGTCAATATGACCGTTGGGCTGATTTTTCAAATTGTCGGATCGCCGTTATCTAGATGTCGGATCGCCGTTTAGGTCCAGAGGCTACTGGTTGATATTGACTTTCTGCACACTGTCGGATTGCCGTTAGCTAGATGTCGGATCGTCGTTTGATTGGTCAATATGACCGTTGGGCTGATTTTTCAAATTGTCGGATCGCCGTTATCTAGATGTCGGATCGCCGTTTAGGTCCAGAGGCTACTGGTTGATATCGGCGAGCCGTTTATCACATATGTCGGTTCGCCGTTTTGGTCCAGAGACTACCCTTCAGTTCTGGTTGATATCGGCGAGCCGTTTATCACAAATGTCGGTGTGCCGTTTTCGTCCAGAGTCTAATCTCCATTTCTGCTTGAAATCGACGAGCCGTTTAATACACATGTCGGATCGCCGTTTTCCACAAAAACTGCTGCAGTGAACTATTTTGCAAGATGACTGTTTTGTCTCCAAATCTTTATAAAAATACTTTATGAAACTTGTCAAAATAGATGAAAATTATGTTGAGCTTTTAAAACGATTAATCAATCTTAATCATGTTTGTTATCATCAAAATCAATAAAGAATAATTTATGTTAACATGTGTGAGATTGATATTTTTAAAATTGAAACTATGTGTCAGAAGGCTGCCATTTCGCAAGAAAACAGGAGAGAGACATAAAGACAATTGTTCGTTCTCATCAGCAGTTGAGTAAAAAAAAAAAAAGTGGCGGGAAAGGGAAAAGACAAAGAGAAGATTTTTTATCTCGACGGTACACAAAGTTTAGTCAAAAAAAGAAACTAAGCAAGGTATCCCCGGAAAGACAGTAAAGCGCCATGTGTCGACAAATGAAATGACTGCAGCACAATCTGAGGTACCCCGCACGATCCGAGGTACCCGGCATGATTTAAAGTACCCCGCACAAATAGAGGTACCCCACACAAATAGAGATACCCCACATAAATTGAGGTGCCCGGCAGATCAGATACAAGAGAATCCTCAAAAATTATCCGCCGTGAGAAACGTCTCCATCTCTTAAAAGATATTATTCGATTTTGTCAGAATTAGGAATCAAGAATGTCGTATCAAAAGGGGGGGATAGCCGCCTGCTACCTCTGTCAAAAGTGAAGAACATTGTCCTAAGGACAGTGGTCCTTAGTCGCCAACCCGACAGCTACTGCAGAGGTACCCTAGACCACTCTCCAGCGCGCGCTACGTTTCCAAAGGATGAGATACATCGCGAACATGCACATAACGGCCGAAAAATCATAAAAAAGTAAAAGGACGTTAGCCAAAAAGGGTACGCCACGTGGCAGCTGAGGTACTCTATATATAAAGGTGCGTATGTTTCATTCTTAAGGGAGGTTCTCACTCACCATTAACACTCACACTCCAAAAAATAGGCTTTCTTCAACCTTAAACCCTAATTTACAGAGGGCTAGCCAGCTCTCTTTGCCCTAAAAGCTTGAGTTTGCTAATTTGAGCATCGGAGTGTGAACGCTGGGGTACCCCGGCTTCACCTCTAACCTCTATTTCATTATTTTGCAGGCGTGAAGCTCATTTTGGAGGACACTTTTCTTCGGGAGGTACGTCAGGTGCCATGTATTGGAGTACATACAACAACTAGTTTGGTAACCGTGAAGGAGGCTTTTTGTGTGCTCTCCCCACAGACGGCGCCAATTGTTTTCAACAGATTTTGGGGCTAGGAAAAGACAAATCTATCTAGAACAATAAATTTTTATTTTTAGAGGAGACGGGGTACCTCACTAGTTTGTTGTGCGCAGTGTGGTGTATCTGAAATTCGGGGGAGGTGAGAAGGGGAAAGAGGGTGGTAACAATGGTGAAAGGTCAGAACCAAGAGAGATGTCCTTCAAATGAGCTTTACACCTACAAAACAGTAAAATAGAGGTTAAAGGTGAAGCTAGGGTACCCCGGCGTTCACACTCCGACGCTCAAGTTAGCAAGCTCAAGCTTTTATGGCAAAGAGAGCTGGATAGCCCTCAATAAATTAGGGTTTAAGGTTGAAGAAAACCTATTTTTTTGGAGTGTGTGTTAATGGTGAGTGAGAGACCCCTTGGAGAATGAAACCTAGGCACTTTTATATATGGAGTACCTCAGCTGCCACGTGGCGTACCCTTTTTGGCTAATGTCTTTTTTCCTTTTTATGATTTTTAGGCCGTTATGTGCATGTTCGCGGCGTATCTCATCTTTTGGAAACGTGGTGCGCGCTAGAGAGTGGTCCAAGGTACCACTGTAGTAGCTGTCGGATAGGCGGCTGAGGACCACTGTCCTTGGGACAATGTCCTTCACTTTTGGCAGAGGTGACAGGCGGCTGTCCCCCCTTTTAGCACGACATTTTTTATTCCTAATTCTGACAAAATCAAATATTATCATTTAAGTTATGGAGATATTTCCTATGGTGGACTTCTTCAAAGGATTCTCCTGAGTTGGACCTATCGGGTACCTCAAGCTATATGGGGTACCCTGATCCATGTAGGGTACCTCGAGTTACTTTGGAGTTAAGTGGGGTATCTCTAATTACGCTGGGTACCTTTAATCGTGCAGGGTACCTCTAGTCATGTGAAGTACCTCTAATTAGGTCAGATACCTCTAATCTTGCTGGGTACCTCTAATCATACGGGGTACTTCTAATCACGCCGGGTACCTCTAATCATGCCGGGTACCTCTAATCATGCGCAGTACCTCTAATCATGTGGGGTACCTCTAATCAGGTTGGGTACCTCAAGTTATTCTGAGTACGTTGAATTATGTTGGAGTTATTTTGGGTACCTTGAATTATGCTGGAGTTATTCCGGGTACCTCGAATTATACGGGGTACCCCAATCTATGCGGGATACCTTGAGTTACTCTGGAGTTATGCGGGGTATCTCTTACCGTGCCGGGTACCTCTAATCGTGCGGGGTACCTCCAATCATGTCGGGTACCTCGGATTGCACTGAAGTTATTCCATTCGTTGACACGTGGCGTTCTGCTATCTTTCCTATTTTTTCCCCAAACAACCTATATTTCAAAATTATGTACGTATATCTTCTGGGTTGTGAATTAACTACATATCCATAAAAGAGAAATATAAGACCGACGCTAGAGCTTCACTCTTTCAATTGTCATTTTCACCATTTCACTCCTCACTCAACAAAATGTACAATGCAAAATGTAATGCGTGCCTAAAAAGTCATATGCAAGTATGTAACCATAAGTAATGTACTTTGGGAATGTTTGGCACCCCTCATTACATAAGGTTGCATTACTAAATAAATATAACTTCTTAATTTAATGTAATATTATATAATATAAATTTTTGTATTCTTTTATTTTTACATTATAAATATTAATGCAAATTAATAAATTAATAATTTATTATTCAATAATATTATATTAAAAATGTAACTAAATAATGTATTATTTAATTATATTATAATAATTAATATATAAAATTGATTAATATTTAATAAGTTAATATAACTAATAATAAATACTTAAATAATTTATAAAAATAAAAATATAGCATAATATTACATTATTTAATTATATTATGGCAATTAATATATAAAAATTTATTATTATTTAACAATTTAATATAACTAATAATAAATATTAAATGTAAATATATTTGAATAATATTAATGAAAAATTAATAGTAATATAAATAATCGTATAAAATATTATTACCTATGCTACAAAACTCTTAGTTGGATTATTTAGCACAATTTATTTGTTAGTGAATATAGTATAGCTATTGTATCACTTTATTATTTTGTGAAACTTTTATTCTATCATCTTAAGATGACTTTTAAACTAACTTATAGGTTTTAACTATTTATTTATGTTGTTATATTATTTAAAGATTATTTGATTAAATTATTTGCTTTGATATTTCACATGTTACGTATTTAAAAATTCTGAAAAATAAATATTATGTTGCCGAAAATTTAAGGCCATGAGCTTCAATCTTTATGTAGAATTGTGATATTTTTTAACATACTGTTAAATTTCAAAGCAAATATTATTTTTAAAATTTAAGGTATCTATATTTAGTATTTTTCTAAGTAATAATAAATATTATTTTCTAAATATATAATTTAAATTAATCACAAAAAATTAATACAATATAGTATAATACCGAACATATTATAATTAAAAATTAATACAATACAATATAACACAACGTTGTATAATATTATTATAATACAATGTTAATATAATACAATATAAATGTATTAAAATAATATAATATAATATATTATAATACAATGTACCAAACGCACATTTTAAACATATTGACCTTTTTATCATGTAATCAAATAATTTCTTCCAATATTTTTGTTAAACCATGAAAATTCACATAGTTAAATGAGCACTCAATCCTCTATTACTGTAAATATTTCTTAAAATCAGTAGAACAGTTTAGGGTACTTTTTAAAATCCTAAAGCCTATAACCCGAACAATTATAAACCATAAATTCTTTTTATACAGTAAAAATCAAGTGTAGATGTAGTAAATCACCCCTTTATTCCGCGAATTTTCGGTAGAAAGTATCGGATTGGTGGTGCTAGAATTAGTAGCAGCAGAAGAAGTGAAGCAGCAGCAGCAGCGTCGTGAAGAAGAGGCGGTGCGTGCTCAACTATCTTGAATTTTTAAGGATTAGAATTTAATTTAGGGTAATTAGGTAATTGCATATAAAAAAGGGTATATGAGGAATTTTGTAAGTACGAGGGTCTATTTACATAAATACCCTACTTTGGGGACAAATTCCTGGTTGAAAAATCAATAAAAGAGCGGCATCACAAAACAGAAACCCAAGGCCCTCTGAGCCACTGAACAGTTAAAAAGATGCAGAGAGCTCTCTCCATCAGACGCACTCTCCAATCCCTTCATCACCGCCTCCTCTTCAACAAATCGGTCCCATTGAAACACCACCCATTACCTTCAATCCGTACGCTCTCATCAACACCATCTGCATCACCATCACCATCACCATCACCATCACCATCACCGTCTGATGCTGAAATCCGTAAGTATCTGGGCTACACTGCTCTCCTCGTATTCTGCGGCGCCGCCACATACTATTCCTTCCCATTCTCCGAAGACGCCAAGCACAAGAAGGCCCAGATCTTCCGTTATGCCCCGTTACCCGAAGACCTCCACACTGTGTCCAACTGGAGCGGGACCCACGAGGTGCAGACTCGGAACTTCCATCAGCCCGAGAGCGTTGAGGAGCTTGAGAAGTTAGTTAAGGAAGCCAATGAGAAGCGGGCCAGGATCCGGCCCGTCGGTTCCGGGCTGTCCCCCAATGGCATTGGGCTCGCCCGCGCTGGGATGGTGAATCTGGCGCTCTTGGATAAGGTTTTGGAAGTTGATAAGGAGAAGAAGAGAGTGAGAGTGCAGGCTGGTATTAGAGTTCAGGGTTTGGTCGATGAGATTAAACAATATGGCCTTACCCTTCAGAACTTTGCTTCTATTCGAGAGCAACAAATTGGTGGCATTGTTCAGGTTATTTTCCTTTTCTTGGGTGTCTTTTATTTATTTTATTTTATTTATTTATAAGCTATAAATTGCATAAGCTTTCTCTGCTTTCCTATGGAATCACGAGCTGTCGAGTACGGGTGAAGCACTAAGCTTAGACTCAGCTGCTGTGGCTTTTAAGGCAAAGCTTGAAAGCTAAGATGAATTTATGTTGACATTTCGAGCTAAGATGAATTTATGTTGACATAAAAATCCTTTTGAATCTCCTATTTCAACAAAATTAAATTTGGTTCTATTTTATAGTAGCTGTAGCTTTTAAGGCTGAACACCTTGATACTAAAAAGAGACTTAAAAGAATCGTTTTCACTTTTTCCTTTGGAATTTGGAACAGTTGGAGTATCTAGAAGGCTTCAAGCGCAGCACAAAACTGGATATGATACTTGCCATTTCTGTTTTTAAAGGAAAAGAAACAAAACTCCACATTGAGCTGAGAATTATCGATTATATGATGTGAGCCAGTGTTTTATTTTATTTATTTTTTTTATCCTCTGATTATTATTTTCTGTCTATTGGTTGTTAGGTTGGTGCACATGGTACAGGTGCAAAATTGCCTCCTGTTGATGAGCAAGTCATCAGCATGAAATTGGTCACTCCTGCAAAGGGAACAATAGAGGTTTCCAAAGAGAAAGATCCGGACCTCTTTTATCTAGCGCGTTGTGGTCTTGGGGGTCTTGGAGTGGTTGCTGAAGTCACCCTTCAGTGTGTCGAGAGACAAGAGCTTGTAGAGCACACAACTGTCTCAAACATAAAAGAAATCAAGAAAAACCACAAGTAATTATTTGTTCCATTTATATTTTATTTTGAGCAAATCTAAGATCCTTGGTTGTCCCAAAATATTAATCCAATCTTCAAGTAGATCATTAGCCTACAACTCATTGAGTCCCTCCCAATGTTATTTTGTTGTGAATTATTTTGGAAAATTTTGGTGCATTTGCTTTCATCATGTTTCATTATTTCTTGTATGCTATGAACTCTATGTAGAAGAAATTATAGATTTTACATTATTATATAAATAAGAATTTTGCCTGTGTATTGTAAACTGAATCTTCTTTTAGTGGTTATGCACTGCATGCAATTTATTTCAGATGTGATGCATAACTATTTATATCTTTGGGATGAGATTGAGACAGAAGTGACTATTGTTTTTATCATAGCGTAGTGTGTAATGAAATAACAAAAGATGGTGGATCTTTTTGTGTCTCAAATACTAAAATTTTCTCTGTTTCTACTTGCAGGAAATTACTGTCTGAGAATAAGCATGTAAAGTACCTTCATATTCCTTATACTGACACAGTTGTAGTTGTGACATGCAACCCTGTTTCAAAATGGAAAGGTCCACTAAAATTCAAGCCCAAATATACTAAAGACGAAGCTCTACAGCATCTTCGAGACCTCTACAGGGAATCTCTTAAAAAGTACAGGTATGGTTGTTACCTTTGGTATACATTTTGCTTCTACAAATTTGGGCACAAGGATAGGTAACTAGTGATACTAATAATTTTTTGGGCCCTAGAAATGCTTGGATGAGCTGAACATCTCTCTCTCTCTCTCTTTCATGCACAAACACCACAAGCACACACATGAGATCGCACAAATAAGTTATTCTTTCTTTGTTTAACTAATTTTAATAAGGCTTTCCTTTTCTTTTATCCCATATAACTTGGCATTAATGCCTTTATGAGAGTAAAGCAAGGTATTAGCTTCTAAGTATTTTAAAACTTTTCTTGCATAGTGGAAAAATCAAGGTTGTCAACATTGCGAACACGAATGGTTTCACATTTGCATTCTGTTTCCTTTTTCCTTTGTTCTTTACTTTATATTTGTTATAATTTGTTGTCTTAGGGGTATATTTGAGGCCCTAATTCAGTCAGGAACTGCTTGCCTGACATTCTATTGAATTATTAGTTGGTCAAAAATTCCACCCATTGTGCAAGAATGTAAGTGGGTAACATTAAAATGATAAAATCTTTAAGAATGTAAAAAGTAATTTTGACATTATTAGTTTTATGTTGCTTCAATAAATTATTTTTAGACATAAACAAGCACGTGTGGCTAGACTAATAACAAAACGTACGTGGTGTTGTCTAATTCTTCAGAATTCTGGTAACCGAATTGATGAAGTCAATGTAGGCCATTGGACGCATATATCTCCATATTCTAAGCCTAATGGTAGCTATTTACTATAAGTTCCAGTTTGCATTTGCTCTCTATTTTGATTGTTTCTGATCCTAGTTTGTCCAATTGCATCTTTGTTAACCACTTTTATGATCAACATAATTTTTTTTCATCTTTTATTTATTAAATCCACTTGTCATTGTTGTTCCCTTTTGCAAAATAAAGACCGTTAACTGCTGACCCTCAAAAAATTAAAGCCTTACCTCATATCACGGAAGTGTTACCATTGTTGTGTTCATTTATTTGTTTCAGTCACTCTAAATGCTCGTTTTAGCTACTTGCAGGGCTGATGTAATGACAGCACCATTGTTGTGTTCGCTTATTTGTTTCAGTCACTTTAAATGCTTGTTTTAGTTACTTGCAGGGCTGATGTAATGACAGCTAAATCTCCTGACGGCACTGAACCAGACATAAATGAACTTTCATTTACAGAGTTAAGAGATAAACTTCTTGCACTCGATCCTCTTAACAAAGAGCATGTCATAAAGGTTAATCAGGCTGAGGCTGAGTTCTGGAGGAAGTCAGAGGGATACAGAGTGGGATGGGCTGATGAAATTTTGGGCTTTGATTGTGGTGGGCAACAGTGGGTATCAGAAACTTGCTTTCCTTCTGGAACCCTTGCCAAGCTGAGCATGAAAGATCTTGAGTATATAGAAGAGCTAAAGCAGCTGATTGAGAAGGAAGATATACCTGCACCTGCTCCTATAGAACAGCGCTGGACAGCACGAAGTCAGAGCGTCATGAGCCCTGCTTATAGCTCAGTCCAGGATGACATATTCTCATGGGTAATATTTTCTGTTATTCCCTGTTAATTTTTATTCTGTATATGTTTTTTACTTCAAATCTTGTCTCTAGATCTAATTGGTAAAAAGATTTTACCAGACTACCAAAACCCATTTAAACTGTTCACTAGTCACCTCATTACAACCCACACTATTCTTGGAAGAAGATCGAGTTCGTATCCAAAACCCCTCCTGTCTACTGTAATCTTCATAGTAGTTTCTAGTCTTCTCTAACAATTCAAAAAGCATCCCCACATATGGTGCCTCTAATTGTTCATGGTTTTTTTCAACTTCACCATTGTTTCCCTACAATGTGTCAAACAGTTCATTGAATTTTATGAAAGAAAGTAACAATACTGAGACAACATAATGATTTTAATAGAATGAAAAATAAACAGTGTATGAAAGATGAAAATATAGAAGGAAAATAATTTACGAATTAGAAAAGTTAGCCAAAATTAACTGGGGGAAATAAAAAAAGCAATTATAAAAGTCAATTGTAAAAATATGACAATATACCAAATCTTCTATTCTTTCAGAAATTTTTACAAAGAATTGTGAGATGAATTTGGAGAGAGTAAAGAAATTTTTGTGGCTGAGCAAAAAAAAAAAAAAACAAATGAAAGTCCGGGATTGAAAAGCAAAAAGAGAAGAGAGAAGGAGAGAGAGAGCATGTGCAGAAGGAGAGAAAAAATATAGGAGGAGAAAGATTTGGGATGGGTCCACACAAAGAGAAAAAATATAAAATATTATTGAATATTTAATTTCAATAAATCTGATCAATTGATTCACCCCAAATCCAATGGATATTAATGAGTGTAAAACTAAGGGTATTCTTAGGGGACTGCTGATCCGCAGGGAAGAAATGGCCTCAAATTCAATTCCTTAACCATTATCAACACACTTATTCTGTATTTTACAGCCCCCAGTCGCTGTTACTATTTTTAGCTATTAGTTTGAGTGCTTGTATGTGCATAATGGTTTAGTTGTGGGTTATGATTGGTGATCTGTGGAAAATGTTGTGAGTTGTTTGGATTGCTTGTGTTGAACTATGTTTTGATTCCATTTCAGGTTGGCCATTATTATGTACCTTCC
>NW_006261964.1:22618056-22682239 GCF_000493195.1 Citrus x clementina | reverse complement strand
CTCGACAAGGTCTAGTTTCGCTCGAGTTGTTTGCGGGGGAACGTGAGCTAACTCTTAATGGACGCTCGTCAGAGAAAGGAAATAACGGACGAATTCTTCAACTACAGGCATCTGTCTCAAAAGCAGTTGTGGGATCAATATTCTGCTTATGAGCATTGGGCTAAGATTGAGGTACTGTCTACATCTTTTATGATCTGCTCTTTTAGCTTCTCTTTCACAAACTTGACCTTTGAAACAAATTAAGTGATCACTTATGGTTTGGAATGAGATTAAAAGTTTGTTTCATTATTCAATCCACAATGAATTTCTTGAATTTTCAGATGCCCATGGAATTATACGCCAATTTTCTAAATTCTATTCATGTTTCTTAAAAAATAATAATTAAAATTTCTTGGGGTCATACGTTGACATTCTAATAAATAGTATCTTTTTTGTATGCCGAATTCAGCTTGTTAACTAATTCTTTTATGATTCTTTACCTACAACATTTTCTATTATTATTATTATTATTATTATTGTTATCACTTTTTTCATATTTAAGCCACTGGTAAATTCTATCCAGGTTCCCAAGGACAAAGAAGAACTTGCAGCACTCCAAGCAAGGCTAAGAAAGCGTTTTCCAGTGGATTCTTATAATAAAGCCCGAAAGGAGTTGGATCCCAACAGAATCCTCTCCAATAACATGCTGGAGAAGCTCTTCCCTTTATCAGATACCATCTAAGACGTACCCCATATTGGTTAGTTTTATTTTTGTATCTTGTCCGATTAAAGTGTGTATTCTTTGTTTTCTTTCTGTCAAATTCACAGTGAATTTCTTTAGCCCTAAGATTATGGCAGTACATTAAAATGAGATATGACAAGATATGAAAATTATTGATAATAAAGTTTTCTAAGATCACTGCCATGTGCCAAATAATACATTCAACTTGTGCAGTATGAAAAATAAAGTAATAAAAGTGTATTAAAGTTATTGCTAATATTCAATGTTGTCTTTAGGTTCATCAGTACAAATAATCAGGAAAATCAAGTCAGAATTCCATGTCTGTTTGAGAATTTCTTATATTGCTTGCATGGAATGTGAGCACCTCATTGTTATTAGCCATAAGAGGTGTTTGTATCTGGAAATTAGTTTTGCAGGAGTGATCTAGTTCTGTTTTATTTCAATTTTGTGGTATAAAGAAAGCTTTTCAGGAGTTGAAATTGGTTGATTCAAGATCAAATCATCATATAAATCTTCAACGTAGGTCTATTGCAGCAGGTTATGGGTGCGTGGCTTATATGTAATTAGAAATTGT
The DNA here is from genome assembly GCF_000493195.1 of Citrus x clementina. Classification (NCBI taxonomy): domain Eukaryota; kingdom Viridiplantae; phylum Streptophyta; class Magnoliopsida; order Sapindales; family Rutaceae; genus Citrus; species Citrus x clementina. The sequence goes on along the minus strand of NW_006261964.1, from coordinate 22,680,944 downwards.
CTAATGCTTAAGGGTGTAATTCAGTTAATTCACATTACATTGCTTTATCGTTTTAGACAAAGAGGGGGGATTTTATGAAAAGGAAAAAAGGAAGGAAAGTCGAGCATTTGATTTCCTTATGGATTGTGTCTAATGTTTATATATAAAAAACTCTAGAGTTTGTTCATGGCAATTCTATATTTATGTAGCTTCTGTATTAGGCTAGGGTTTCCTTTTTAAGGGTGTGTTTACTTGTAGGATTAGGGCTCAAGACTTTTAACGTCTACACCATTCTCATCGCTTACCCTCGAGGCTCAACTTGGAGTGGTTCAATATCTCCTGACATGGAAGACCACTTAAGACGTACAATTATATCACATACACTTCCTCTTGGCTCTGATACCAGAAGGAAATAGGATCGAAGGAAGGATGTTAATACAAAAGATAATCTGTAAATGAAAATGTTTAAAGCAAGAGAAATAAATGGATCTGCTTTGGAACGCGGTTGGTTGCTTTTAATTGGTACGTGGCGTTGTTCTACCTGATCAATGCAGAGACTAGTCTGCCTTAGGGACCAAATCTGACTTAAAACAGATCAATATCCCGCATGTTCTGGTTTCCAGTCGATATACCTTTGCTTTACCAAATATTGATTAGATTCTTTAAGCAAGCCTAGCAACAACATACATCTAAAGGCTCATAGACAGTACTAAATTTGGATCCCAGAAATAGCACTCTGAATGGATGGAGGGAGAAAAGAAAGATACAACTGAGGATAGAGATTTGGTCTCGTTGCCTCAGAGGAACGTAGCAATTGTATGGCAGATCTAATACCGATCACTTTGCAGATCATGCATAAAAATTTAAATGACTGAAAGTAAAATGGTTTAAAATAAATTGCGGAAATTAAACATACAGAACTTTAAAATTACAAACTTTAAAAGGAATTATAAATTTTACATTTGATTCTTTTGATCTTGATGTTTTAAAGGAAAATATAAGAAAAGAAATGGGAAATGAATCTGAAGACAAGCAACTAGTTTGAAAACAGAAAAATTTCATTGGTGCCTTTGGATTCCTAATTCCCAAAGAGAGAGAGAGAGAGAGAAGATAGATAATGCTCTCAAAAAATTCTGAGGAGTCTAAGTCTTTCTCCCGATTTAAATACATAGAAAGAGCTTTTAGAACTGTAGCGAGTCAGTAGCTTCTCCACTGTAGCGAAACTGTAGCTTCTCCACTGTAGCGAAACTGTAGCTTTGTAAGCAAGAATGTACATACGGATATGGTTCGGGTGAAGAGACATGTGCGCTCTCACTTGTGTCCAGGGGACCACCCGAAAATACATAAAGTAAATACAGAAAAAATAATTATTCTTTTTTTTTTTAATTCAAACGATAATTATTTACAATGCTTTATCGGAGAGAAAATTCTAAAACAACTGTCTTCTTTTTCATCTTCAAGAGAAATAAATGGCTCTTCATCTTCTTCATCATCTTCAGAGGAGTCTGCTACTGAGGATTTTGATTTTGACGTGAGTAGCTGCTCCATAACTTTGAAATATTCTTCTTCAGTTTTGGCGCTAGCCAAAAGAGATTGGACTTTAGAATTTTGGGTAAGAAATGTTTGTTGGCCTTTGGCATTTTTAATGGTTGGGGGCAAGAAGCCTTTGGAACAAAGCCAATGTCTGATGAGGGTATCCGTTAATTTTGTTTGTTCGTCAAATTTTGACCACCACTTTACTTTGAAGGTTCTTTGTATAAGGAGTTGGGTTTCTTGAGTTTGGAATTTGAAATTCCACATCAATACCCATGGAAGAAAGAAATTTGTACAGAAACAAAGAAATGGTGGAAACCTTTTCTCGGATTCAGAAGGGACATAGAGGGCTTTGAAGAGGTTTAAACAATGGGTGGCATTGAGAGTTAGAATTTGTGGTATTGGGCCAAAATAGTTCCACCATTGCTGGAACCAGTTTGGGAGGCTTTGGACAGTTATTTTTTAATTGAAGAAAAATAACCATGAATGAGATTTTTTTGGATTTTGTATGAAAAATGTGTTAAACCAGGCTTGTTGATAATCCCAATAGGAATAGGTCAGGCAATGTGGTAATCGCATTTGAAAATTTAGAGGGAATGTTTTGAATTTGTGGAGTTGATCACCCCACTGATTTGGGCTCAAGACTTTTAAGATAGTAGCCGTAGAGTAGGCTGGCTCAGAGTGAGTTTCACTGAGAAAGAAATGTAAAATTGTTTTCTGTGTGTAAGTGAACCTCTCCTAACATCCTTCCTGCGCTAATTGTAGGCGGGCCCCTCTCCTAACATCCTTCCTTCGATCCTATCACATCTTTAAAGTAGCGTCTCTTCTCATAGAGTCTTCTGACTCTGAGTCTTTCATGTCGGGAGATAGTGAACCTCTCCAAGTTGATGAGTTAATTGACTCAGATACTTCTATTTCCAGTGATGATGATTCTAATTCAGAATCCTATTTAAAGAAAATCAATGTTCTAACCAAAGACCAAGAGATTTTTCTTGAACTTATAAAGCATATTTCTAATCCAAATCTTTAAAAGGAATATCTTGATAAGCTTTTAAAAACTCTAGATTCTAACAAAGCTAAAACTTCTAAAGTTCCAATTGTTAAAAAAAATTCTTATGACCTCACTGAAATTTTGGGTAAAAAGAAGACAAAGAAAACAATTCCAAATATCCAAGATCTTCATAAAGAAATCAAAGAAATCAAACTTGAGATTAAAGAATTAAAAGAAAAACAAAAGAATGATTCTGACACTATTTAACTTCTCTTACAAAAACAGTTGGAAGAAAATTCTGACAAAGAAGTTGAATCCGATGGTGATAATGAACAAAATCTTGAAAACATTGAATCTGTACCTGATGATTTTCTATTTGTTTTAAAACAAATCACCACAAAAAAGTACTTAATTAAAATTACTTTGATTTTTTCCAAAGATTTTGAAATCGATACTATTGTCCTTTTTGACACTGGTGTTGATTTAAATTGCATTAAAGAAGATATTGTTCCTAAAAAATTTTATGAGAAGACTAAAGAAAGACTTTCTGCCGCCAATAATTCAAAACTAAAAATTAAATCAAAAGTTGATGCCTCTGTGCATAACAATGGGTTTGAATTTAGAACTTCTTTTCTTCTTACAAATGATATACAACATATTGTCATTTTGGGAACTCCATTTATAAATCTCATTATCCTATATACTGTCAATTATATGGGATAATGACTTGTTTTCCCTTTTATAAAGAAACCTAAAATAAGAAACTTAAATATTGTCAAAGCTTGTTCTGTTTATCATAACCAAATCAATGCCATACTTAAATCCAAACAAAATAACTTGTTTTGTTTAAAAAAAAAATTTAAGTCTACAAAGAATTGAGAACCAGTTAAAAAATGATTTTATCCAAAGAAAAATCAATGATTTTAAAAACCTCGTTGAAAAAGAAATATGTGCAGATTTACCTTTTGCTTTTTGGAACATAAAACAATATTTTGTTGATCTGCCATATGAAAACTCTTTTGATGAAAAACAAATACCCACTAAAGCTCGTCCAATCCAAATGAACATGGAATTGGAACAACACTGTAAAAATGAGATAAAAGATTTAGAAACTAAAGGACTCATTGTAAAATTCAGATCCCCATGGTCTTGTGCCGCTTTTTATGTAAACAAAAATTCCGAAATCGAAAGAGGAACACCAAGACTTGTAATAAATTACAAACCCTTAAATAAAGCATTAAAATGGATTAGGTATCCTATACCTAATAAAAAATATTTGCTCCAAAAACTATGTTATGCTTTCATCTTTTCAAAGTTTGATATGAAATCTGGTTTTTGGTAAATTCAAATTCACCCTAAAAACCGTTACAAAACTGCTTTTATTGTTCCTTTCGGACAGTATGAGTGGACTGTTATGCCATTTGGCTTAAAAAATGCACCTTCAGAATTTCAAAGAATCATGAATGATATATATAATCCTTTTTCTGAGTTTTGCATTGTCTATATTGATGATGTGTTGATTTTTTCTCAAACAATTGATCAACATTTCAAACATTTAAAAACTTTCTATCTTGCCACTAGGAAGGCTGGTTTAGTCATTTCTAATTCTAAAGTCTCACTGTTTCAAACAAAAGTCTGGTTCCTTGGTCATTATATTTGTAAAGGAACAATTACCCTAATTGAAAGATTTCTTGCATTTGCTGATAAATTTCCTGATAAAATTCTTGATAAAACTCAATTGCAGAGGTTTCTTAGTAGCTTAAATTATATTCTTAATTTCTGCCCGAACATCAATAAGATGTCTAAACCATTACATGATCGGTTAAAAAAGAATCATGTTGCATGGACAGATGAACATCCTAAAGCTGTTAGATTAATAAAAAATTCTGTAAAAAACATTCCATGTTTATTTCTTGCAAATTCTGCATTACCTAAAATTGTTGAAACTGATGCATCAGATTTAGGTTATGGAGGCATATTAAAACAAAAAGATGATAATAAAGAGCAGATAGTGCAATATGTTTCTGCACATTGGAATGAATGCCAGAAAAATTATTCTACCATTAAAAAAGAAATCCTTTCTATTGTCTTGTGCATTTCTAAATTTCAAAGTGATTTGTAACTTTGCAATCAATTTTTACTTAAAATTGATTGCAAAGTTACAAAACATGTTTTAAAAAAAGATGTTCAAAACATTTCATCAAAATAAATTTTTGCACGATGGCAAGCTATTTTAAGTGTTTTTGACTTTGACATTAAATTTATTAAATGTGATACAAATTCTATCCCTGATTTTCTAACCAGGGAATTTCTTCAAAACAGATAATGCTGCAAAAAAAAAAAAAAGACAAAGAAAAAGGGATTCTCAAAGATCCTGTTTCCCAGACTCCTCCTAAAGACTCCCAATCCTCGCCTCCTAAAGAAAAACTACTCTCATCAGCCATGCCAATTAAATCCTGGATTGACATGATTGAAGATGAAGAATCCAAATCTAAAGCCCTCACCTCTCATGAGCAGGTAAATGAATGGATGAGATCTATTTCTAAATTCCCTGAGCTTATGCTCGTCTTACAAAGTTTTTCTCAAAGCCAAATTTCTCCTAAAGAAGATGTTGAAAAATCTGTTTCTAAAGAAATTTCAAAATCCTCTTCTCAAAATGTAGTTGTTTCTGGTGAAAACTCATCTTCTCAAATTGTTCTTTCCTAGCCAACACCTTCAAAGAAAACTTCCGATTGGTTTGATAAAACCTATTTCCAAAACATTTTATCAATGGAAGATGGTTTTTACCATACTGATCCTTTTCAAGTTATTTCAAAGTTTTTCCCTAAATGCTGGTTTTTTAAACCATGTGATTTAATAAAACCCGGGTCTTATTACCAAAGCATTTTAGAAGCCACTGAGTCTGTAAAATTCAAACATTTCTTTTTCAGTGAAACCCACTCTGAGCCAGTCTACTCTCCGGCTACTATCTTAAAAGTCTTGAGCTCAAACCAGTGGGGTGATCAACTCCACAAATTCAAAACCTTCCCTCCAAATTTTCAAATGAGATTACCACATTGCTTGACCTATTCCTATTGGGATTATCAACAAGTCTGGTTTAACATATTTTTCATACAAAATCCAAAGAAATCTCATTCATGGTTATTTTTTTTCAATTCAAAAATAACTGTCCAAAGCCTCCCAAACTGGTTCCAGCAATAGTGGAACTATTTTGGCCTAATACCACAAATTCTAACTTCCAATGTCATCCATTGTTTAAACCTCTTCAAAGCCCACTATGTTCCTTCTGAATCCGAGAAAAGGTTTCCACCATTTCTTTGTTTCTGTACAAATTTCTTTCTTCCATGGGTATGGATGTGGAATTTCAGATTCCATACTCAAGAAACCCAACTCCTTATACAAAGAACATTCAAAGTAAAGTTGTGGTTAAAATTTGACGAACAAACCAAATTAACTGATACCTTCATCAGACATTGGCTTTGTTCCAAAGGCTTCCTACCCCCGACCAGTAAAAATTCCAAAGCCCAACAAACCTTTCTTACCCAAAAATCTAAAGCCCAATCTCTTTTGGCCAGCGCTAAAACTGAAGAAGAATATTTCAAAGTTATGGAGCAGTTACCCACGTCAAGATCAAAATCCTCAGTAGCAGACTCCTCTGAAGATGATGAAGAGCCATTTATTTCTTTTGGAGATGAAAATGAAGACGACTGTTTTGGAATTTTCTCTCCGATAAAGCATTGTAAATAATTATCGTTGGAATTCAAAAAAAAAAGTAATTATTTTTTCTGTATTTACTTTATGTATTTTCGGGTGGTCCCTTGGAAACTAGTGAGAGCGCACATGTCTCTTCACCCGAACCGTATCCGTATGTACATTCTTGCTTATAAAGCTACTGTTTCGCTACAGTGGAGAAGGTACAGACTCGCTACAGTTCTAAAAGCTCTTTCTATGTATTTAAATCGGGAGGAAGACTTAGACTCCTTAGAATTTTTTGAGAGCATTATCTATCTTCTCTCTCTCTTTCTCTTTGGGAATCAGAAATCCGAAGGCACCAAGGAAATTTTTCTGTTTTTAGACTAGTTCCTTGTCTTCAGATTAATTTCCCATTTCTTTTCTTGTATTTTCCTTTAAAGCATCAAGATCAAAAGAATCAAATGTAAGATTTGTAATTTCTTTTAAAGTTTGTAATTTTAAAGTTCTGTATGTTTAATTTCCGTAATTTATTTTAAAGTATTTTACTTTCAGTCATTTAAATTTTTATGCATGATCTGCAGACTGATCGGTATCAGATCTGCCATACAATTGCTACGTTCCTCTGAGGCAACGAGACCAGATCTCTATCCTCAGTTGTATCTTTCTTTTCTCCCTCCATCCATTCAGAGTGCTATTTCTGGGATCCAGATTTAGTACTGTCTATGAGCCTTTAGATGTATGTTGTTGCTAGGCTTGCTTAAAGAATCTCATCAATATTTGGTAAAACAAAGATATATCGGCTGTAAACCAGAACATGCGGGATATTGATCTGTTCTAAGTCAGATCTGGTTCCTAAGGCAGACTAGTCTCTGCATTGATCAGGTAGAACAACACCACGTACCAATTAAAAGCAACCAACCGCGTTCCAAAGCAGATCCATTTATTTCTCTTGTTTTAAATATTTTCATAATGATTAATGATGTTTAATTGTTTAAGTAAAAAGAGGAATGAAGACTAAACATGTGGGGTCCACATAAATTTGGGATTGAAGAATGGGAACTTAATTCCTATGGAGGGTAGGGAATCAAGTTCCCATTCCCCCATTGAATTTTCATAATTTTCAAACTGCCTCAATTAGTTTTTATTTTTTTGGCATTTTTGTCCTTTCAAAAATTTTATAATATTTACAAATGGTCTTTCATTATTTATTATTATTATTGACAATAATTATTTTGAATAATAATAATCACAATTATTACAATAAATAATGATAATAATCAACTAAGGTTATTATAGTAACTTGTAATAATCACATTTTGATTTCAAGATAAAGTAAACACATTAAAATTTATTAATATTATTACTACTATTGTTGCTACTATAAAAGTATTATAATTGATTAATATATTAATGTTAATAATGATAATAATATTATTATTAGCAATAATAATTATTAATAATAATTATGATAGTAGTTAATTAAGGATTTTTTAGTAATTTGTAACAATCTAACTCATTCCGATTCTGATTTTTACAGTTCAACAATTTATTTTGATTTCAATTTCTATTTCGATTCCAACTCATTGCAATTCTAGCCTATCCTGATTCTTGTTTATTAAATGCACCATAAGTTTAGAGTTGGAAAAGATGCTTAGATGAAAGCTCAAATTGGGAAGGCTCTGAATTTTGGTTGAATCCAATTATGGACGAGTCATTTGCTCTCCTTTATCCCTTCTTCCCTTGTCTTGCACTTCGCTTTTGGTTCTATCTCTCTTCTAAATTCTGCTGAGAACTACAATTCCACTATATATGGGAGAGTTTTTGAAGAAAGTTGAGCAAGCGAGTAATCTGTTTTGTGAGGAAAATTGTTAAAAATGGAGTAAGGATGATGATGTGTAGACAATTATGGTTTTGATTTCTGTAACTGGGAAGTTAAAAGAAAATTCTATCCATAAGTCTTTCATATGTCTTCAATGGTTTATTTACAAGAGGACATTTGTAGAACAATCAACAATTACTCCAGTTGGAGAAAATTTGGATGTGTGATCAAAAGCCGCATTAAACAATAAAGGTTGTTAGTATTGAGTATGAATGCATTTTTTTGCCCCTTTTTTAAATTACACAGAATACAATCTTTTTTTAAGAAATTGAAGCAGTTATTGACAATAATGAAGACGCATGAAAAATAGAAGAAACCCCTTCATAGAAAGTGTTCATTTCCAGTAGTATTTACTGCCCTGCAAACATTTGGTGGATCATATGGTTGTTTGTTGTAGCATTTTGAATTTATAAGTTGTCTGATGTTCGCATTAACAGGAGAAAAACCTGGCTTTGATTACAAACGTTATGAATATAGATTTATATGAAGCACAAACAAAAATCCTGAGTAATGTTTGATTGAAAGGTTTACACACAATACGTGGTAATAGTTTATTACAACAATATGATCAAATTAAACACAGAGGAAAACAAGTGAACAAGTAGTATACAAACTCAAGCTATATATTCGGGATCATCCTTTAGAAGCAAGCTTCACAGAGCCAACAGCAGCAAAGAGCAAAGAGGCTGCACAGTTTACACAGATTACACTATTAGAGTTTTGTCGTGTGTGTGTGTGTGTGTGTTTATATATATTTGGTCGATCATATGGTGAAGCAATTCTTGTATGAATGAATATCAATAAATTTCAAAGAGTGCACAAAATAGATGTTCTTTAATCTAACCATGTTTCATTTTCTCTTGCATAAGTATTGTTGTTGATCACTTACCATCCTTCTATGAAGCCGCGGTCTCCTTTCTTCTTCGTTTGAGACAAACACTTCTTCTTTCCCTTACCGGCAGGAGGATTTTCAGTTGGATACCCTGTAAACAAGAAACGAAGATCACGATAACACATCAAAAGGATGAAGAAGAGACAGAAGCTTCTCTTGAATTAGAGGTAATCAATTCAATTAAACCTGCTGGTGGTTGATTATTTTCTGTCTCCGATGACTTTGCCATTTTTCGATCAAATTGATTCAGCTGAAGCTATGACTTGATCAACCTGAGTGCTGTCGTATTTATCTTTAATTAAGCAGAAGATGCTGGAAATGGGAATAGGGAAAGCTCTGCCATGTTGTTGTTTATATATGCATTGGAATTCGATAGCACAGGACCTTACATGTGTAGCTACATTATCCTAAAGTTGCTTTTTACCTGGGGGCGGTGACAAAAGCAAATTTTAATTATAAAGTTTTGAGGATTTTAATAACTCATAAACCTGTAATCAAAACCGGCAGCTTCATAAACAATTCAAAGAGAATAAAGTAAAAAGTGCTTGAAACACTAGATTTGGATTCTTTACTTGGTGGAGAAGAGAATAACTTGAAACGGATCAATGAAAGACGGAAGGCATTGCAGAATCAACTAGAAAGCTGAATGCGGTTGTTTTATTTTATTTTATAATTTAGTAAATGCTTTAGATGGCTAAAAAGCTTAAGACTTAATTAAAGTAATACCTAATAAATTAAAATAAAAGAAAAAAGAAACGCATATCCCAGTCACTACGAATTTCTTAAAATGGAAAGGAGAATAAGCGATTCTACATATTTACATCTAATGAAATATGCTTTAAACATACAAAACTTCTCTATTTTTATTATTATTATTATTTTTTATATGTCCTAAGAATATGTGCTTTGGTCACATTATGTCAAAAGGAATGATTTTTGAGGAAACACGGCATTGACGACTTTGCTACTCAGTTCACACGCACAATGTTCAAACCAGAGAGGATTCAATATCAAAATTCATCGATATTTTGACAATTGTATTAATGTTGTAATCTGAGGAATTGATCATTATCTTTTAGACTGATGATGCAGCAAGTGGGATGATTGACAACTTGAAACAATAATGAACAAACAGGTGGCAAAGCGATTATTTGAGTGCTAGCATCATTGATAACGAATGCAATTTTATCGGATTACTGAAAGCAAACCAGAAGTGGTCTAGACAGTTCAATAAAGAGTAGAGCTTGCTTTTAACAACCCCCTTTGTAACCTTTATGGCACCCCTTCAGAATTTTATGAAATTAAAATTAAAATTATTGGTAAAATTACCTAATAATCTAGTGAATAATGTCTTTGGTTATTTATTACAGAAATTACTTAATAAGTGTTTTTGTAAGAGTAAATATTACTTGGTAAAATTACTTTTATTATTTAAGTAATTTCAATTAAAAAAGAGTTTTATGAGAAAATTTGAAGGATGCCGACAGCCTTTTTCTTTAATAAATATCAACACTGACGGGCTTTGTTTATTTAGTAGTGGAAATTTTGGATTTGTTATGGATTAAAGCCCAGGCTAAATAGCCAGCCCAGGTTGACCCAATCAAATTACACAATCAGCCCCATTAAATTCCAGAAAATTGTCCCTACGAGCCCATACAATTAGCCACATGGGTTATAGATTTTGAGTGTACGCGCGCAGATGAGGAGAAAATAATATTTATTTTTTAAAGTTTTTATTAGAAGTTAATTTTGGAAACAACAAGGGTTTAGTGAAAAGTGATGGTTAGTGAGATAAATTGGGGGAGTTAAATGTGACTACTCTTTTTTAAAAGGCCTATTGTTCGAGTCTCTTATAAGATATTAATAAAATAAGAAAGAGTGGTGATATTTTAGCACTCTCAATTTATTTTATCAGCCTCCACTTTTCAATTAATAGTATTTATTTGAAATTATACTTGTTACAAAATAAAAAAATAATTAAGAAATACATTATCTTCACTCTCAAGCTCTCAATAGAATAAAACTTCTCATCTTTTGTATCTCTTAGTTGATTCACAAGTTGAATCAAGTATTGACTCCTATCAAATTTTAAATTAAAATTGAAAAAAAAATTAAATAATCATGCAAAGCAAAACTAATGTTATCGATAACAATGAAACCAAACACCTTGTTCATAAAATTTTACAAAAATCCAATATTAAAACTCATCATATGTTGGCGGAGGTGATGGATTGATGGTGAAGAAAATAGGTGGCGGTAGTGGTTGTGATAATTATGTACTTGTTCGTTGCTATGGACATTCATAGTAAGGTCATTGGTTATCCTAGAAAGAGAGAGATTGGGGAAGAGAGAGAATAAAATTAATAAAAATAGTAATTTTTATTTTCAATAAGAGTAATTTTGGAAAGTAATAAGATAAATTAAAAAGTAAGAACAGTTGTGAGACAATTTTTAAAAAGTGGAGGCTGGTCAAACAATGTAAGGGAATAAAATATTATTACTCAATAAGAATCCTATGTGCTCAACATTTTTTTACGAATTATAGACAGCTGTTTTTTCTTATTAACCATTATGGCATTACTACTATAGGCCATAATAATTAGAGAAATTAAAATTTACTGAGATGAAGAAAATCAGTGTTGCACAATCAACTACTCTCCGAACAAACTTACCAATAAATTATCATCAACGAGCACTCATCAATAGCCATCGAACATCACTTTCAAAATTTTCACTTTCAAAATTTTCACGTGGAAAGCTAAAAATCTCGCTACAACCCAAATATTATTGTTTGGTTCAGGATTTTTCTTGTGAAAATTCAAAATGATGATAGGTCAAAGAAGAAACACGATTCCGGCGGATTTGGGTCTGGGACATGTTTATTGATCAGTTGGGCGTGGGCCAAAACATTGATGGTGGTGAGATCACCCTTTTGCTTTCATCTCTTTGTTTTACTGAAAAGGAATTTGGTATTGAATTGCTTTGAAGCAATTATGAGTTACTCGAATTTTCCACTCCAATCACCTAGTGACTTGTCACGTACGACTACTAATTTAGTGCCCTATCAGCTTAATTAATTACTTAATATTTTTGTTTCTCAAAAGTGTGATTCCGAGAATCATTAAGGCTAAGTTGGAACTATAGTTTCAACAATTAATCATATTTTGTTGGCCATTAAGAAGTACAGTATGAACATGTATGATATGTGCTTAAAAAGCCACGAAGGTCATTGACCTATGATTGCGATAAAATTTATTGCGACTTTTTTTTGAAGTCTCAGTTGTTTCCTTTTAAAAAAGAAGGCACACCAATTAGATTTTAAACATAAGCTTAAATAGTAATTGGAAAATAAAATTACATTCTCAATGATGATGTTTCGATTTTGGGAGCCTTTATTTTTTAATGCTCGTTGAAGTCAAGGTATGGGAGCATTAACCATTTGATGGTAAAATTGAGATTACTTCCTATGATAACGACATTTTTTTACTCTAAAATCTTTTCTTAGTGAATTTTGACCACAAAATGCTTCAGGAAATATCTGCTTTAATTTTTATCAAACTCGATAATAATATAGAGAGAGTGGGGACTGGGGACTTTAGTATAAGCTTTTGCGGGTCAACCACAAAAATTAAAAAAAACCATTTTGAAATTCTTCCCAGCCAGTATATTTTGAATTACGTACATATACCTTCTTCCAAGACATATGCTAATAATTTATGTGGAATTAATGTATTGTTGCATTTTTTTTCAATTCACGTGCTCTTTGCAAATCCTTAATATGAAAAAAAAAAAACAATATGGTAAGAGTAACATGAATTTTTTTTTTTAATCTCATTATTTCTTGAAAGTTAAAAGTCATTAATGTGAGATCAAGTTCAAAAAATCTAAGGAAATGCTCATCAAGTTAAGACTTAAAAACGAAAAATACTAGATTAAATGATATATTCTTATTAATCCTTCTTGTAAAATAAGTTTGTCTACATTTATGCATGATTAGTAAATATGAGCTCGAAAGTCTTTTATGCATTCATTCACCGAAATTTTTAAATCTTTTGTTTAATTATTTTTTGGTGGAAAATGTACTTGAAAATTGATTGAAGAAAATGGAAATTCACTTTCTTTTATCAAAAACATTTTCTTTTAGCCATATTGACTTATTTGTAATTAAAATTTTCTAAGTTTTGAGCTAGGTCTTCGAGGCCATTAAATAATTAAGAAAAATATTGGATGGACTAAAATGCAAAAGCATGTAATTCGCTGACCGGTTACCATAAGAGGCCAACTGATTTTGACACTTCTTTCAGGAGAAATTTTCCTCAAGTTAATAGGATGTATTATTATGAATAACAGATTGACCTATTAGCCGAAAATTTTGAATCTATTATAAACCTTTTTTTTAACCATTAGAATTGAGTTGAGCATGAAAATTTATTTATTCTCTCAACCTTATACTTGTTGATTGGTGCCATCTAGATTTTCCTTTACTCTGTATACCCACTTGTTTCCAATCAACTTGTGATTCTAATCATTTGGTATCAAGGTCCAGGTTTCATTCTTCATCAGGACATTGTACTCATCTTTCATTGCCCTTTTTTAATTTGGTTCTTTTAAGGTTTCTGTGGCATTTTGCGGTAAAGAAGTCTAGATATGTGTGGATATTTAATATAACTTTGGCTTGAATATCCTTGCCTTGGACCTTATTATCATAGGCTGTGAGGGTAAAGTCTTTTAAGTGTAGGGATTTTCAGTATTTGGTTTTATGGATGGTGTCACAGAGTGATTGTTTTCTGAGGTATTTGGCTCCAGTTGGTAAGGTTAATAAGGCAAAAGTGAGTGGCAATTTGACACTATGTCAGTACTCAAATTTTGTTGGTCTTATAGTGATCAAGATTTGAGGAATATTCAGTGTTTTCAGAGATGTCTTGAGAGTGACAATGAGCTACTGCTAACTAAGAAGAACCATTAACAAAAAATGACACAACTTGAAACCTTTTAAATAGAGTGGAAAAATTATTCTGACTAGTGGACTCTTGTTTGCTTAATTTGGGATCATTTGAGAAAGGAAATGAGTTTCGATTGAAATTAACACCTAATTGAGATGTAGATTCTACCTAAATGATGAATGGAAATATAACTTTTATGAGTGACACTAACTCCCAACCATATGCACTCGGAGGTGTGAAAATTAAATTTGTGTTTGTTCTATGGTCTTAAGAGTGGAAAACATTCACATCAGAACACTTTGATCTGTGAGTAGTCTGGTTTGAATGAATAAAGTAGTCCAAATAGGGTTTTATTTTCAAGTATTGGTGAGGCTAATCTATTGATAATAAATGTGGCATAACCAAACCCTCTTGCTAATATTTTAATGGCATTTTGGCTTGAGCCAACAATGTGAGACCAGTTTCCATCATATACATATGTTTTCTCTTAACTCTGCCATTATGTTCATACAAATAAAGCATGATTGTCTGAGAACTATTCAATCTCTCTTAAGAAATGGTTTGAAAGCTTTGAATTCACCTTCTATATCCATTTGCAATGCTTTAATTTTCAGGTTCAGTTGGTTTTCTATCTGATTTTTGAAAACAATAAAGGTGTCAAGGGCCTGTGACTTGGTTGTTATAGGAAACAACCAGTTGTATTTGGTCTTATCATCAACAAAGGATATATAGTATCTGTGCCCATGAGTTGAGGGTATTGGTACTGGTCTAGGTTAGTATAAATAAATTCTAATGCTCGATTGGTTTTAGTTTCAGTGCTTTTTGAAATTCTAGTTATGCAACCTAAGAGGGGGGTGAATTGGAATTCTAAAAACTATTCGATTTCTAAAGAAAAACTTAAAGCAAATATAAACCAAATTCAAAGCAATAACAAATAAGGTGATCACAATATAAAAAGATAAGGGAAGAGAGATTCAAACAAAGAGATTTTTTACATGGTTCGGCCAACCTCGTCTACGTCCACGCCTCCAAGCTTTCCGGGCTTGAGGATTCCACTAAGCAAGCCTCTAAGGCTTCAAATGCTTACACTTGACTTCCAAGGTGTCAATAACCTTTACAACAAGAGATTATCCCAATCTCTTTAACCCAAGTGTATCGCAACACTTACAATCACTCAAAACAAAAGATTACAAATTTGTTTTGCCTCTCACAATATTTATGATTACACAATGATGCCCAATATGTGAATAGATGAAGCAAGAATGTGTTCAAAACTCTATGAAGATTGTATTCTTGAGTATAAGCTCAATAGTCGTGTTATGATCAATCTTCTTGGAATTTGAATGAGCTTATTTATATTTGGAGCTGAAAAACTAGTCGTTACAAACTGTTGGCCTGAAAACGGTTCGCCGTTAACCATTAACGGTTAACCGTTTAGGCTAGTCAAAAGTTACCGTTGGACCAAATTTCAAATAAATGGTTTGCCGTTTAGGATTACCCTTTCGCCGTTAAATTCCAGAAACCTGTAAGATGAACATCATTTATCCGTTTACATTAAACGATTAAGGATTTGCATGAAGTGACCTCTCTGGATATTATCCAGTAACCTGCAAAGCAATTTAGCCTTATCCGATTTTGTTAAACGGTGCTAGAAGAGTATAACCTTCAATTCTGGATTTTATCGGTTAACTGTTTAAATAAACGGTTCACCGTTAAATTCTAGTAGCCTTCCCAGCTTTTTGTGTTTTCTGTTTTTCTTAATCGGTTAGAGCTTAGGCAAAATGTTGCTCTCTGGTTTTAATCGGTTAACCGTTTGAAAGAAAACGGTTCACCGTTTATTTCCATAATCACATTTTAAACTAGATTTTGCAGAGAGTCATTTTCTAATTTGAAAGTCCATCTTTTAAGAGAATGATTGGAATGATTATAAGGCTTTCATTTATTAAGGAATAGCTCCAACATTTTAATAAAAAACTATTTAAAGTTTGTTATCATCAAAATCAATATTATTAACATATTCATGTTAACACTTTTGAAGTCCTGTTTTCATTGTTTTCCATACTGACATGCACAACAAAATGAAGGAATAATATCTTTATTTATTTTGAATTGATTACAAAGCAACAAAGTGTATTTTAGAGTAGATACATTTGGATGCCCCAACTTAAAATGCCAAAGATAAATTTCCTTTATAGCTCTTAAACCACTATAGCTTTACTTATCAGCTAAACTTGACTCAACATTGACATTGACAGACTCCTTACTACTAGAATT
This sequence comes from Citrus x clementina, assembly GCF_000493195.1. NCBI lineage: Eukaryota > Viridiplantae > Streptophyta > Magnoliopsida > Sapindales > Rutaceae > Citrus > Citrus x clementina. The sequence continues at coordinate 22,664,760 of NW_006261964.1, read as the reverse complement.
TAAAGACAAAATGGATGCTAGGTTGCTAATGCAACTTATTGACCCAAACACTGAAGATATAGAAAATAAGGCAGAATAAGAGGTTTTGTTTATGCTCAGGTGAGTAGGTAAGCACATTGGCTCATATAGCCCATCTCTAGCCACTCATTTCACCAGAATTTTTCTTTGCCTCTTCTCCTTATTGAAACAAACAGATTTTTGGAACTCAACATCAATATCATTGTCATGTAATAACTTGAAAATACTGATAAGATTCTTAGTAATATTAGGCACACACAATATATCATTCAAGGTAATGTGCTTATGTAGATCGTAAATGGGTAAAACAAAATAACTAGGATGAGATGTTAAGAGTTTTTACCATTAGTAATCGCTAATTTTTCATTACCTTGATATTTAGAATGGATATTGATGTTTCTAAGGGCACTGGTTACATGATTTGTAGCACCACTACTTTGCCCATCAACTGCAGCCACATATGCACCTCTTGACTCTCTTCTATTGTTTAGTTGTGAAACATAGTTCTTCTTAAATCTTTGCCAACATTCAATAGTTATGTGTCCTATTTTCTAGCAAATCTGACATGGCCCTTTAGGATCTGAGCCTTTATCATTAGCCATGGCCTTACATTTGCTGTTGTCTTGGGGGTTTTGGGCTCCTTGGATCATTCTCAGATCTACTTCCAAGGTTTCTAAATATTATACCAAGTTAGTATTGGCTAGTGATATCATTATTATTGTAGTTTATTCTCCTATTTCTCACTTGTGCAATATTGGCCTCAATACTACTTGAACTAAGATTTTATCTAGCTCTGTTTTCCCGATTGAGTAACATGCCATAAACTTCTACAAGTAAGGGGCTATCTTGCATTGAAGTAATATTAGTGACCACTAAGTCATACTCAAGTCCTATACTAGCTAGTACACATATTATAGATGTTGTTTCCTGTAGCTCTAAGTGCAGTTAACATGAATTTCATCCTAGAGTAATAAAATGGATGGTGAGTGAGCTTTTTCTTAGTAGTTTGAATTTAAATTCTAAGATGCAGTATTATGACCCTTGTTCTTACACCAAATTGATTAGTAAGAGTTGTCCATACCTCATAAGAGGTAGAACAACAGTGCCTAAGACCCTTTTATTAAATGTTGACAATAGCCAACCTAGGAGAATATAATCTTGTTTCTTCTAGATCTTATATTCATGGTTAAGTGTTGTCACTGTCATTTGATTTGGTCTAGGGTTCATGAAAACTCTATGAGGACATACATGACTACCATCTATAAACCTTTTAAGTTCATTAGCTTTAATAGTGGAGATAACTTGTGATCTCCAAAGCATAACGTTGTTTTGGATCAAATTGATAGGAGTTGTGAAAACATAGGTATTATTGTCAATGTACTGAGTGGGAGATAAGTTCGTTGCTATTGTTTTTCTGGGGTTAATGCTTAAGCTTTGATGCTTAACATTTTGAGGTGGATTTTGATTTTGATTCAAGTCATGCACTTGCTCTCTTGGATTCATGTTTGTTTGTGTGTTGCTATTGCTTGCCATAGCTCAAAAATGGTGCTCTAATACCAACTCAAATTTACAAAAAATTGCTTATGTTAACAAGAAGAAGATAAACCGGAGGCACTAATAATGAATGGAAAACTTGAATAATTTGAATTACAAGGCTGTTGCCTATTTATATACAATCAGTGAAAAACAATCACTAGCCTAGAAAGACAACACGAGGAAACAAAAAGAAAAAAATTGATCTGCATATCTAGCAATCAATAGCCAATCATTGTAAAGCTTCTAGAAATGCCATTCTTCTAAGCTCAGGTGCTGACAATCTTTTGGATAACCATTTTGCCAACTCAATAAATCCAGCTCATTTCTCACATTAGATGGCTACATATGGGAAATAATTTAGGTGGCATGCTATTGTGGCTTCAAGGTCAACTGTTAACTCTTTATAGTTGTTGTTTTCAACAACAATAATAATAAGTAACCTTGATAGATCGAAAATGAGTGAACAACAGCAGTCAACAGAGATGGGAGAGACGACAATTGGCTAAAAGTTGTAATACCGAGACAAAACTGATAAGTGACAACCTTAGGCATTGGTAGCGTGTAGGTGGGTGCGTGTGAGTGAGGGTGTAAAAGTGAGGGAACAGAGCCGTGACGGTGAATGTCGATGGCATTGTACACTTGTTTATTGTGCTTGTGCCATTAGAAAAAAAAAAGAGAAGAGAGGAATTAGTTAGGGATTTTAAAATGCTGTCTGCATGTGAGACATGAAAGAAGAGAAGCTTATGTTTTATTCATATATATACATACAAAATATTGAATCTGAACCAAAATTAAAGTTGAACAAGTTCTAATTTTCAACTCATTCTAGTTTTCAAGATTAAATCAAATCGAACTGAGTTTGAAATTTATTTTGAATTTGGTTTAATTCAGCTTAACCTAAACCAAATGCCCACCCTTAGACTAAGAAGCACAAGGTAAAGAGTGACACGACTCAAAAGTGTTATTACTCTTAAGTATAAGTGTGTCTAGTTATAATATAACCTTGTGAGTCCATGGTCGAACCACAGGAAATTTAAAATCTAATAGTCAATTTGTTAAACAAAGAAAATTAATTACGGGAAAAGAAATCACTAGGAATCAATTAAAAATATATTAAGGTTATGAGATCTACGCGCAGTATTCAAACTATAGTTTAAATATTCTCTCATTTTTATATTTTCTCTCACTTTTACCAGCTAATTTTTATGTCATTTAATTTTTAACTAACTATATGTGTGGATAAATATGAATGAAGTACTTAATGTGCCACAACTGTATTAATGTGTCGACATTATGTCAAAATACCATATAGAACTAAGGAAATCTATAAATTAACATGACATAAAAATAACCAGAAAAGAATAAAATAAACTTAAAACTCACTTGAGAAAGTAATTAATTTAATGATTTGAAACCTTAAACTTCACCTTTCACCTCAACTTAGTAAAATTAGCCACTCGTATTTAAAAAAAAAAACACTCTTTTTATCATTTGACAAGCTTCTGGAATATATTATAAGAAAATTGATACAGAAGAAAACAAGAAAAAGAAAGAAAGAAAGAAAGAAACTCCTTAGCTTCACTTCATTCTTTCCCCGCTTCCCCTGTTCCGCTCCCTTTCTTTGGCTTTTATAGGCAACAAATTATTGCACCTTCATTCCTTTTATTCTTATTTAATTTATTATTATATTATTACTTTTAATAATTAAAGGAATGATCAAGTGGAGCCACTTGCTCATCCTGATAAGTGGCTCAAACACACTTTTCAATTTTTATTTTTATTTTTTTAGCTTTTATATTAATACAATCAAACTTCTTTGTCTCTTACTTTCAACTCTGATTCCTCTTTATTCTTGAAATTCATCTGCAAATTAAAATTAACATGTTACAAATTAATTCAACATAAATATATTTAGGGAGTGTTTAAGATAATTTAGGAATAGTGAGCGCATTAATCAATACTGTAAGTGAAAAACTGATAATTTTATCCTTATTAAATATACACTTTTTAGTGTCAATCACACACCCCAACCAGCTTATTGTTAGGCCTTGGCAATTTAAGGGATAAAAATTTAGTGAATTTTCAAACCCAAATTGAAAATTTTTTTTGGTTGAAAATTGTGTTTACTTCTTTCATTAGATTAATGACAACAATCAAATAAAAGTATAAGTATTATCTTCAGCCTAAAGAAGATCACACCCACACAAATCAGTTAAGTAAAATCATATGAAATGTTCAATTATCAGAGCTGCATTAATCAAGCCACTTTTGAGAATGATACGTCAAATCTGAAAACTTCACGGTTAAGAGTGACTCTCTCAAAAGAAAATAAACCCCAGAAAAACTGTCACTCTAAAAAGTGATAGATTGAGAGAATAAGAAAACAATGTCACACGCTTGCACTAATATGAAAAAAGTAATGCCATAGCTTAGAAATAAAATGATCTTAACTCAGGGACATTATTAGCCAAAGTAATTTATTTAAATTTTTATGCATCACCACCTATTTTAGTCCATATTACCAGCTTTTACTTCAGACCATAGTTCCTTAAAATCAAGAAGGATTTTCATTAGGATGTAACGTACGCTAGGGTAGGGATGGCAATGGGGCAGATATGGGTTGGATCTACTCTGCTCCAGATCCAAATCCATAATAAAAATCAAGATCCGTATCTGCTCCAGATCCGTTATGAATCCATATTTTTCGCTCCATATCCAGATCCAAAAATGAAATAAATATCTATATCTGCTCCAAATTTGAAAATAAAATAAAATACAAATCTGCTCTAGATCCGTCATGAATTCTAAAATTCAGTAATAAAAAAGTAATAAATTTTTAGATTGAAAATTGAAGGCTAAAATGTATTAATAACAAATAAATTATATAATTTTTCTCAAAAATATAATAAATATTGTAGCTTATACTTTTACACCAAAACAACAAATAAGAAAGATAATAAAATATCATTCAGAAGTAATTGCAGGAGTAAGATCAATCTAATATTCTATTGTCTCTTTCATCATTCTAATATCCACGATACACCTACCCTCATTCGTACAACATTAGATAATGACATATAAATTAAATATGATTTATATTCAGTCCTTTATTATTTTTATTATGACCATATTTGACTAAATATATGAATAACTATATTCCTTAAAAATTATTTGGCCAATATAATAAAATAAATTACCAGGTTATATTACTTGGCTTGCAATTTGAATATTGCATGTACATGCTTTGAGGCTGGTTGACCTTTAAATTTACAAAACTAACCTTTAAGTTTTAAGAGTTTAAATGCATAGTAAATACTACTAATATGCTATGAATAAAATTTATTATTATTATCATTCCACAATTATTAAGAAACTTTTAAAATAAAATAAAATTAAAAGATGAGTAAATATGGATATGGATTTAGATATTAAGATAGATCCAGATCTGCTCCAGATCCGTCTTAGATCCGCACATCGATATCCAAATCCGATCCAAATCCATTTTAAATCGATCCAAATCCGATCTGATTGGATTTGGATCACGTGGATCTTGGATCAAATCCAATCCATTGCCATCCCTACGCTAGGGTCATGGCTAACAAAGAAGGGTAATAAGAAAAAAAACAAAAATATATATTTGAAAAATTAGGGGACTTTTTTGGAGATTACAAGGTGTTTTCTCGCTTGGAACTTTTTTTTTCTTTTTTTATATTATTTATTTTATTTAGTATTATTATTATTTTATTTTTTCATAGCACCATTTTCACGAATACATGATTGTCCTTATTTTTAAACATAATTGGGTGGTGGAAAATATAAAATATAAGGTGATACTCCAAATTGGAGTGGGACAAGATGATAGGTTACCAAAGAATTTTTGTTTTCTTTTTATATAGGCTCAAAGGGGTTAACTATGGATACTTTAAAATAAGATTGACTAGAAAGGCTCAAACGGATCAAAGATGGCATTCTGTCGTCTTTTAGGACTCTAAATAATCTTTCATATTCACTAGCTCAATAGACTTTAAGATGTGGGTACAATTCCTTTTTAACCTTTTTTTTTTACTTTAAGGAAAATATGGAGATCTTGTATAATAAACTATGAAGCTGTATAGGCAAACAAGGTTACTCTCTAAGGATAATAGGCACAAAAACTCACTTGAATTTATCATGAAAAGTACATTTCTCTAAATGGCTTAATCAATTTCACTCATCAAATTTCTCAATTTACATTTCAACATGCAAAAGGGAAAACATGGTATAACATAACTCAAGGCCAAAGATAATACAAATACTAAAATTTAGAATCATCATGTTATCCAATGTTAAAAGATTACATAGAAAAAGAAAAACTCTTATTTTTTTTGTATTTTTGCTTTTTTAAAGTTAAAGAAAACATAAAAAAATAGAACTGATTGCAGAAACTTAAAGGGGATGATTAAGAAAAAAAGAGAAAAAGAAAAAAAAAGTTAGAAAACAAATTTTTTTTTTGGAGAAACAAAACTCAAAAATTAAGAAGATACATTTAGAGATACTACATTCTATGTTCTACCATTTTCGACTCCAATTTAATCCAAAGTTAGTCTTTACAAAAAAAAAAAAAAAAGTAAAAACATCGCCAGGACTGAGACATTCCACAATTGTCAATTATTCCCTCCCCCCAACTTGAAGGAGACCTTATCCTCAATGTCTTAGAAGAAAAGAGTAAAGTTTAAAAGACATCATTTGGCCATTGCTAGAAAATATTTACAAACGAAGAGTTAAATCTAATTTACACTTTTTACAAGGATTACTGCCGTCATCATCAATTGCCCAATCCAACGCCAGAGTCATGGGATCTAGCTCTGGTTTGTAAACTTGCAAAAGATCAAGTAACTCATTGGTAGTAGGAGCACAAAATAATGAGTTTTTTCGCTGAAGATGGAATGAAATAATTTTTAATTGCATGATTAAGAAATATTATTAAGTCATCATAAAAGTTATTAACATTTAACAAACCGATGAGTTTTTTTATGGATATTCAAATGGTTCCAAGAAGTAAATGTAATTAGTGTCTCTAAAGTTGTAAGATTCTTGGTAAGAAAATGAAAGCATCAGCATGATTTAACATTTCAAATATTCTTTCTTGCCTACTTGAGACAACTAACTCTTTTCCATTTGGTGGGTTGGGCAGACATCCTAAAGGTTTTAAGGCTTTTGGAATAATGCCTAGCACTTGGCTTCTTCGAACGAAAACTGCTTCTGAGACAAGATTTGATAACTTTCGGTCACCTCCTTCATATACAAGATGTAGTTTTCTCTCTGCTATAGCACGACCATGATCTATAGTTGCTTAAAGGAACTCCTCGTACTTTCCATATCGAAATTCAGAAAGCACACAAATGTTCTTAAGTTGTTTGTTCGAAATTGCTGCCATTGAAACAATTTGTGAGCGCTTGAAATGAGCTCCTATTTAAAGATCTTGGTGGCAGACACACCCAGTTGTAAATGAGGTGGTGTTTTGTCAAATAACGCGTAAAGCTTTTGGCTCAATAAGATGTTTGAAAAGGATCCTTCTCATGGAGGTACACATAACAAATATAAAAAAGGGTAAAATGAAATACAACTGTTAAATAAACACATTTAAAAACAACATAATGCACTTTATTCAAGAAATGAAAGAGGAAAAGAAAAAAAAATCAAACAATCCAAATGGTAAAATAACAGTAAACCAAAAGTATAAAATTAAAACAAAATACTTAATTAAAATTTACTGGATTACTCAAATTGATTTCGATGTCTGGTTTACGTGATTGGTATTCCAGATATGGTTTCAATCTTTTACCATTGATTTTAAATGTGACACTATCTTTTGGATTCTCAATTTCTATGGCCCCATATGGATATACATTTTTTTACAACAAATGGATCACTCCATTTTGACTTTAATTTCTCTGGAAACAAATGAAGACGAGAATTATAAAGCAATACTTTTTTACCAATCTCAAATATTTTTCGAAAAATTCTTTTATCATGAAAAACTTTGGTTCTTGCCTTAATAATTCTGGAATTCTCATATTCATCATTCCTTAATCCCTCAAGTGCATTCAATTGTAATTTACACACATTTCGAGCATCATCAAGATTTGAATTAAAAACTTTATAGCCCAAAATGATTTATATTCAAGTTCAACCGGTAAGTAGTAAGGTTTACCAAAACAAGCCAATAGGGTGATATTCCTAAAAATGTTTTAAATGCAGTACGGTATGCCCAAAGTGCATTAGTTAGTCGAAGAGACCAATCTTTACGATTTGAGTTAACTGAATTTTCTAAAATTTATTTTATCTTCTTATTTGCTAATTCAACTTGACTACTTGTTTGAAGGTGATAAGGGGTAGCAACTTTATATGTAATTTTATATTTCTTCATTAAAGACTCACGTGACTTATTACAAAAATACTTACCTCCATCACTGAAAATGGCTCGAGGTATTCCAAATCTGCTCAAAAGATTTTCTTTTAGAAAGTGGATCACAATCTTGTGATCGTTGTGCCGAGTAAGAATCACCTCAATCTATTTTGAAATATAATCAACAGCAACCAAAATATATATAAATCCAAAAGATAATGGAAAAGGGCCCATAAAATCAATTCCCCAACAATCAAATATTTCAATGACAAGGATGAGGTTTAAAGGCATCATGTTTCACTTTAAAATAGACCCTACCATTTGATAATTTTTGCACACTTTACAGAATGCTGATAATTTTTACACAGCTTACAGAATGCATGTGAATCTTTAAATGATGTAGGCCAATAAAATCCACACTGTAATATTTTTATAGCTGTGTTTTTTTGAAGAAAAGTGACCATCGTATGCTTCAGAATGACAGAATTGAATAACCCTACTTACCTCGTCGTCTGGCATGCATCTTTAAAAAATTTAATCAGAACAGTACTTGAACAGGTATGGATCATCCCAGTAAAAGCTTTTCACTTCTGTTAAGAATTTTTTCTTGTCTTGGGAACTCCAGTCACATGACATTTCACCTGTTGCAAGATAATTAACAATATTAGTATACCAATACATTTTGTTTATGGAAAACAAATTCATTAGGGAACAAATCATTAATGGGTGTTGTATCAATTGAAGACTCATTTGTAAGTCTTAAAAGATGATCTGCAATAACATTTTCAGCGCCCTTTTTGTCCTTGATTGACAAGTTAAATTCTTGAAGTAGTAAAATCCATTGTGTTAACCTTGGTTTGGCATCCTATTTCGACATTAAATATCTCACAACAGCATGATCAGAATAAACGATAGTAGATGAACCAATTAAAAATAAGCGAAATTTATCCAATGTAAATATTACGGCAAGTAGTTCTTTTTTAGTTGTGGTGTAGTTCATTTGAGCACTATTCAAAGTTTTACTTGCATAATAGATGACAAAAGGCTTACTTTCCTTTCTTTGTCCCAAAACAGCGCAAACGACATAATCACTAGCATCACATATTAGCTTAAAAGGCAAAGACCAATCAGGGGGGTGCATTATTGGAGCTGATGTCAAAAGACTACTTATCTTTTCAAAAGATTGTTGACAATCTTTAGTCCATTCAAAAGGTGTGTCTTTTATTAGGAGGTTACAAAATGGTCTAAATATGACACTAAAGTCTTTTATAAACCTCATATAAAATACAGCATGTCCTAAAAAGGAGTGAACTTCTCTAATTGTCTTTGGTGAGGGTAATTTTGAGATGACTTCAACATTGGTTTTGTCAACTTTAATTCTTTTTAAAGACACGACATGACCTAAGGCAATTCTAGAAGTGGTCATGAAATGACATTTTTCCCAATTTAAAACTAGTCCTTTTTTTATTTGCACCTTTCTAAAACTCTTTCTAGGTTATCGAGACATGTATCAAAATAATTACCAAATACAGTTAAATCATCCGTAAAAACCTCCAGAAAATTTTCAACCATGTCATTAAAAATGGTTAGCATACATCTTTGAAATGTTGCAGGAGCATTACAAAGTCGACAAGGCATTCTCCTAAATGTAAATGTTCAAAATAGGCATGTGAATGTGGTCTTTTCCTGGTCTTCTAAGGCTATAAGAATTTTATAATAACCAGAGTAGCCATCAAGAAAGTAGTAGTAGGGGTGTCCAGCTACTTTTTTGAGAATTTGGTCTAGAAGGGGAAAATGATATTTTCTAGTGGCATCATTTACTTTTCTATAATCAATGCACATACGCCAACTAAATGGAATTCGTGTTGGGATTGGTTCACTTTTTTTCATTTTTTACAACAGTTACTCCAAATTTATTGGGTACTACTTATGTTGGACTCACCCATTTACTATCAGAGATAGGATATATAATTTTTACATTTAGACATTTAAAGACCTCATTCTTTACCACTTCTTTCATATGAGAGTTTAGTCTTCTTTGTGGTTGATGGGTTGTTTTGGCATTTTCCTCTAAGTGTATTAAGTGTGTGTAGATTAAAAGATTAATGCCTTTTACGTCTTTAAAAGTCCAACCAAATGCAGTTTTATACATTTTTAGTACAACCAACAACTTATTTTTTTGATCACTTGTGAGTTGGGAAGAAATTACCACCAAATAAGTCTGTTGTTCTCCAAGATAGCCATACTTTAATTCTTCCAATAAGGGCTTTAATTTGAGCTCTTGTCCTTCTTCTTCGGTTGGTTCTTCAAGTTGTGTTATATCTTCAAAGTTCGATTGGTCATCACTTGTAAGTACCTACATCGAATCAAGTATAGAGCATATGTTAGCAGTATCAGAATCTAATTCCTTACTTGATTCAAAAGAACCAACAAAATACATTTTCATAGAGTTTATAAAATTATCATCCTGAATGTATTCCTTAATGATTGGCTCAATGAGATCAGTTTCCTCATTCTCACTATTATTATCTTCTTTGTCGTGAGGTCGTTTACATATGTTGAACACATTGAGTTCCAATGTCATGTTGCCGAAAGATAAATTCATTACTCTATTCCTGCAATTAATCAAGGCATTAACAGTAGCTAAAAATGGTCGATCTAATATAACAAGAATTTGTTTGCATTCATTAGCAATTGGTTATGTTTCCAAAACAATAAAATCCACATGGTATATGAATTTGTCGACTTAAACTAATACATATTCAATTATTCCTTTTGGTACTTTAATCGACTTATCGACAAGTAAAAGAGTGGTAAATGTTGGTTTTAACTCACGAGAATGAGTTGTCGGTATACTAAATAAAGAAGCAAATTAACATTGGCACCAAGATCAAGTAGAGCATGTCCAATTTTATGATCCCTAATAATACAAGAAATAATTGGACAACCAGGATCCTTGTATTTCAAAGCATATTGGTTGAGATAATGAAACTTACATGATCTGCTAGAAAAACTTTCTTTTACACTGTATGTTTCTTTTCACAGTGCACGGATCTTTTAGAAATTTAGTATAAAAAGATACTTGTTTAATGACGTCTAGCAGAGGAATGTTGACCTCCACTTGTTTAAAAACTTCATAAATTTTTAGACTGTGATTTGATTTCTTTGGCTTGATTAGTGCTTGAGGAAATGGGGGTACATGAGGAGAGTTGGTTATTTCTTCATGGGTTAAAGGTTTAACAGACTCTTCTTCATCTTCTGAAATTGAATCTTTACCAATTTCACGAGAGTCTAGAATGTGTTTCCCGATAACTTTTTCACCACGAAGGATTATAACCGATTTGACTTGGCTCATATTATGGTTTCCTGAATTACTCATTTGAGGGTGCTGTTGACTCTTGGGGTTTGGTTCATATTGAACAGGAAACTTACATTTTTCATGCATGGTCAGAGCATATGTAAGTTTGGAGATAATTTTTGTCAAATTGCTCAAGGTTTGCATTGTTTGGTTACTAATCGACTCTTGTTTTTTAATGAATAAATGCAATGTGTCTTCTAGAGTTTTTCTTAGTGGAGGGACATATAGTGGGTAACTCTAGGAGTTTTGGAAATTTTGACGTGGAGGAGCTGGTTGTGAAGGTTGTGCATGATTGTCATTTCTCTAACTGAAATTTTTATGGTTTCTCCAACTAGAGTTGTAAGTTTGTGAGTATGGATTGAGATTTGGCTTTTTGAAATTGTCGATGACATTTACTTGTTCGTGCAAACTTTCTCTGAGAGGTGGGAAGATCGAACAATCCTGCATAAAATGGTTAGTAGAATCACAAACATAACATGAAATATCGTGAACAAAATTTACATGATCATTCTTTTTGGACTCTAATGCTTCGAATTTTCTAGCTAAGGATGCAAATTTAGCTTGATGGTCATGGTTTTCCCTAATGTTGTACATGCCTCCACCAGATAAAGATGACTGGGGTTTACTCGATGGCTCATAAAAACCAAATGTGTCCCAGTGTTGTGCATTCTCGGCTATATAGTCAAGGTACTCTAATGCATCTTCAGGACTTTTGTCCTTAAACTCGCCATTACACATCATTACAATAACTTATCTATTTTAGGATGTTAGTCCCTCGTAGAAATAAGACATTAACCTCCATGTTTCAAAACTGTAGTGTGAGAAAATGTTAAGTAGCTCTTTATACCTATCCCAACATTGGCAGAGGGTTTCTCCTGGCTTTTGAGTGAAGGTGGTGATTTGTCTTTTGAAAGAATTTGTTCTGTGGGATGAAAAGAATTTTTTCAAAAGTTGTGCTTGCATTTCATCCTAAGTTCTGATACATCCTGATATAAGATTTTGTAACTCAGTTTTAGCTTTATCCTTTAGTGTGAAAGGGAAAAACTTAAGTCTGATTATGTTCATGCTACAATTTTGATTAGTACATGTGTTACAAACTTCCTCAAATTCTTTCAAATACATATATGGATTTTCAGATTAAAAATCATGAAAAGTAGGTAGAAGTTGGATGATATTAGGTTTGAAATTAAAATGTGACATCAAGAGGAAAACTATGCATGATGATGATTTCGTTCTAGTAGGATGCATGAAATCCCTAAGGGTCCTAGGCTGTTCATGAACATATTGTAAGGCTTGGTTATCTTCGTGCTTTGAAAATTATCAACTTCAATGTTAGCCATGTCTAAAGGGGGTGGAGTTGATTTCCTAATTAATCTACCATATATGTATAAGACCAACGTCGCATGCAAGCAACTTTTGGGCTAAAATGAAATTCTTCATAAGTTATATGGTATTCTATGATTATAAGAGGAAGAAGGGAACTAACTGAAATTTTATGAAATGAATGATTAGAACCAAACAAAGAAAAGATGAAAGGGAGGAAAATAATTGAGACAAGAGAGAAAAAATAAAATAAAATAAAATTGACACCAAATTTAAGAAACTCCCTGGCAACGGCGTCAAAAATTTGACACGACTCAAAAGTGTTATTACTCCCAAGTATAAGAGTGTCTAGTTATAATATAACCTAGTGAGTCCGGGGTCGAACCACTAGAAATTTTAAATCTAGTAGTCAATTTTTGAAACAAAGAAAATTAATTGCGAGAAAAAGAAATCACTCGGAATTAATTAAAAATATACTAAAATTATGAGATCCACTTTGAGTATTCAAACTATAGTTTAAATACTCTCTCATTTTTATATTTTTTGTTACTTTTACCAGTTAATTATTATGTCATTTAATTTTTAACTAACTATGTGTGTGGATAAATATGGAATTAAGTACCAAATGTGCCACAACTATATTAATGTGTCGATATTATGTCAAAATACTATACAGATCTAAGGAAATTTATAAATTAACATGACATAAAAATAACCAGAAAATAATAAAATAACCTTAAAACTTACTTGAGAAAGTAATTAATTTAATAATTTGAAACTTTGAGCTTTACCTTTCACTTCACCTTAGTAAAATTAGTCACTCATATTGAAAGAAAAAAAAAACTCTTTTTATTATTTACAAACTTTTGGAATATATTACAAGAAAAGAAAAGAAAGAAAGAAATTGCTCAACTTCACTTCATTCTCTCCCGGTTTCTCCCGCTCCTCTCCCTTTCTTATGCTTTTATAGGCAACAAAATCTTCCACCTTTTATTCTTATTTAATTTATTATTATATTATTACTTTTAATAATTAAAGGATAAGCAAGTGGATGGTGACAGCCACTTGCTCATCCTGATAAGTGGCTCAGGCACACTTTTAAATTATTATTTTTTATTTATTTTTTTGGCTTTGATATTAATACAATCAAACTTCTTTGTCTCCTGCTTTTAGCTCTAATTCCTCTTTATTCTTAAAATTTATCTACAAATTAATTTAAAATAAATATATTTTGGGAGTGTTAAGATACTTTATGAATAATGAGCACATTAATCAATAAGTGAAAAAACTGATAATTTTATCTTTATTAAATGTATACTTTTTAGTGTCAATAAACAAGCTAAAACATGATGATTGTTATGATGATTTTAAGAAAATGTTGAAAAGAAAATCATTTTTTTATTTAGATTATTAACTAATTTGTTAGTTCACCATTTGCGGATGTTATGCATATTCAGAAAAATATGTGCAAAAGCGTATATGGCACATTCCTTCAAGAAAAAAATGGGGTTAAAACTAGAAAAGATCTTATGAAAATGAAGATTAAGGACAAATTAGTTCCTCATGAAATGATAAAAATTCCATGCCTACAACGCTTTCATTATAAATAAAATGAGAAAAATAAATTATGTGAAACTTTAGTAGAAACCAGAGTTCTAGAAGGTTATTTTTCTAATTTTAGGAATCATGTTTCCATTGATGATTGTCAACTTTAAGGTTTTAAGTCTCATGATTGTATGCAACAATTATTATCCTTAACAATCCTTTACTATTTGAATCATTGTTACTAAGATGTGCTTATACTTCAATTCACTGTGTAGTAAAGGTGGTAGAAATAGAATCTCTTAATAAATTAGAAAATGAACATTTTGTTTCTATGTGCTTGTTTAAGCAATTCTTCCGACCTGTTTTTTTGAACAATGGTCAATTTGATAGTGCATCTTATTGACTAATTCCAATTATTATGGGCCGATTCACTTTTGTTGGATGTGTTTATTTAAGAGAAATACGAAATTGTTGAAGGGTTATGTTCATAACCATTATCAGCTTGAGGATTGCACTGTAGAATGTTGTATTGTGGAAGATGCACTTGAATTTTATACTGAATATGTCTCGAATCGTGATTTCCTTGGACTACCACCGAATTGTATGGTTAATTATACAATTAAAAAGCCTTTGGGAGGTGTAGAGGTCAAGATGATTAATGCTTTACTATTGGACCATGCACATCTTTGCATTCTAGAAAACATCTTAAAGTTGCAATCTTATATAAAATAAGTTGTAATAAATTTTGATTAGTGTTGATGAAAATTTTATTGGTAGTAAAATGACAACAATTGACTTTTTCAATATTAACATTGTAGGGAGCATAAGTTTTACTTGCAATCAAAATACCGAAAGCAATCAAAATAGGCTTAATAGTTAGAAACCGAGCACGCTTATATCTTTATTGATTAGCTACAAAAGGAGTTTACATTATGTGACTGTTTTATCCTTAATAATAATATTACATTTGTCTTTAATAACTTGTAAGTGTTTCTCTAATTGTAGGTAGCAAGCATTATAGCAAATGGTTTAGATATTGAAGAAATAGTTGGGTGCTTGGCAAACAAATTAGCTTCACTGTGATTGCATATTATAAATGATTTAATTTTTCCATAAGGGATTAAGATAACAATCACGTTACACAAAATAGTAGGGTTAATGTTTCAGCAACAACATTGTAACTCTTAAGCTTAAAGGATAAAAATCCTTTGTAATGAAGTACTATAGAGTCTTTGTTTAAATTTGGGAGATGCAATACCTCAAAACTAGGTGTGGGCAAACTAAGTTCCAGTTTGGATTTTTTGGGTTTCAATTCGGGTTATAACTTAGGCTTCAAGAATTTAACCCTTGAAAATTTAAAGCCAAATTAAACCCAATTGAATTTAATTCAATTTAGTATGGTTTGATTTCTAAATATGGGTTGGTATGAAATAATACAACAAACGAGAACTTCTATTTTCATTCATTTTTTTCCTCTATTTGTCCATCAAAACAATACCTTTTAAAATAATATTCAAATAATGTGACTTATATATTATAATGTTATGAGTGTTGTCCATGAGCAATGATATATTTAATTCAAAAACCTTCACAATCTCTTACTTTAACCTTTAAAAGAACAAAATAAACAACAACAAGTTGGGCTGCTGGCTGAAACGCAACAAGTTAGGCTCATCGGCCACCAACGATGTGATGTGCTGCAAGGCTATGGGATGATGGTTGAGAGTATAGCTACAAAGGAGAGGATGACTAAGAGAGAACTTAGGGTTTGTTCTAATTTGTATAAATGGGGAATTAGAGAGGGAGACATCAAGTGTATAATTTGGATTTGGGAATCCTTTTAGCATAACTTAAATTAAAATTCAAGTTCAATTCGAGTGGAATTATGACATGAGTGGGTTAACAAAATCAACCCAAATAAGTTTAAAAGGCTAATTTGAATCAAACCAAACTTGAAATAAATTTTAGGTTCGGTTTGGTTTGGGTTAACTTAAATTATCCCTTTTTAGAATTGAGAGAGTTATTTTTAAGTGTGAATGGTTTGATAATAGATGGGTTAAAGTTGATGGTTTAGGATTCACCGTGGTTGATATTAATCAGGTTGGTCATAAGTTCAATTGCTTCATTTTAGCCTCATATCCAAAGCAAGTGTTATACACGAAATACCAAGTGGATCCAACTAAATCAATTGTTTGTTCTGTAGGTCAAAGAGTCAATAAATCAATATGTTTTGATCGGAGTGTTGACACAATGATACATTGACCTTTATCTAAAGAATTTCCATCCCCTAAAATGGATATAGATAGAGAAGATGTTATAATTTATAATGGACCAGATTGTTATAATGTTTTAGTTGATGGTGCATGGTAGGGGAATGACTGCTTATGTTGTTACTTATTTAAATATGTTATAACTTTTATTTTAGTTTTTGTTTCCTTTACTTATTTACCTGTTTTTATTTGATTTTGTATCATCTAAATGCAAGTTATTGGAATATATTATGATTACTAATTCGATGTTTATTTTGAAATTTTAGAGATATAGCTGACATTGGAGACTAAGAGGAGACTAAGTTTCTTGACTTAATGGGGGACCAAAGAGGAGAGAGCATATGAAAAAGAACTTTGCTCAAAAGAAATAGAGTATAATTAATTTGAAGTTCTTATTAGAGATGGAGCAAATGATCTTAGAAGTTAGTGTTGTCGTCCGTGATAATATTTTAATCCTATATGATGATCGGGACATGCTCCTCTGAATATCAAGGAAACTCTTGGGGACCACTTATATGTAATGTGTTGTTTTTTTTACTTGATTCAATATTTTTATACATTTGTACTTTTTGTATGTAAGCTAATGTTGTTTTTTATTATATGGTAGAGTAGACAAAATTTGTAATTGTTTTAAGGAGCAAAAAATATGTGATTCAATCAATGGGAATTGTTTTAAGGAACTTGAGATGTTGACTTCTATGTCAGTTTGATTAGCAAATGTGAGCAGTCAACACTCTTTTAATCATATCTTAATGTTAAAAACTCCAAATCAAACATCGTAAAATTCATTAAACTCCTGACTTAACTAGCTTTCCAGATATATGAAGTATTAGTCGAATTTTGATACATTGTCGCTAGTAAATTCAGAACTTGTGGCATTGTGCAAATTTTTTTACAATTATGACATTAATTTATCTATTTCTAGAATAGTACAATTAATTTGAAAACTTAGATAATTAATCTTGACTTTTGCTTCCCTCTTTGAACAACCTTTCTAAACACTCGTGTCATTTAGCTTTGCAATAAAATCTATAAAGCTGCTGAATTAGGACTAATGACCAATATTTCAATAAAATCTCTTTCAAATCAAGTACATATTTGAACTACTTTTTTAAAATTTCTATGAAAAATTGTAAAGTTTATGATATACCAAGCACTTCAAGTTTCAAGTCGGAGTTTGAAATAGAAGGTATGTTTGGACAACCATTTGAAAATCCTACACCCTATAGAAGTTTTATGAGTGGCTTATAGTATGTTTTGATAACTAGACCTGATATTGCATATTCAGTCACAAGATTAGTCAATACTTAACATGTCTTACAACTAGTAAGCTTGCAAAACGATCTTAGGGTGCATTTGACACACTATATTGTATTATATTGTATTGCATAATTTTAATGCAGGTGCATCGTATTATGTTGTATTGTATTAGCACTATATTATAATAATACTATACAATGTTCGGTACTACACTATACTGTATTAATTTTTAGTTATACTATGTTTGATGTTGCACTGTACTGTATTAATTTAT
This sequence comes from Citrus x clementina, assembly GCF_000493195.1. Classification (NCBI taxonomy): domain Eukaryota; kingdom Viridiplantae; phylum Streptophyta; class Magnoliopsida; order Sapindales; family Rutaceae; genus Citrus; species Citrus x clementina. The sequence continues at coordinate 22,646,788 of NW_006261964.1, read as the reverse complement.
TTGGTGATTAATTAAAATTATATATCTAGAAAATAATATTTATTAGTATTTAGTAATTAGAAAAATATTGAATATAAAGTCTTAAATTTTGAAAATTTAACATTATTGTTTTAATATAAATGTTAAAAAATATATCATTATTCTTCATAAAGATTTGAGCTTATGACCTTAAATTTTCAGTAGCATAATACTTATTTTTTCAGTATTTTCTAAATATATAATCTGCAAACTAAAGATTAAATCAAATCATCCGATTGAATAATTTCTACATAATATCACAACATAAATAAATAATTAAGACATACAAGATTAGTTCAAAACCATAATCACCCACCACAACTTCCAATTCCTTACTACAATTTAATCACCAACCAGCTCCCAATATTTATTCAATAACCCCTTTACCCACTTCGTTTTTTGTCTCATATTTTTTTATCAATTAATCACCAAGCACCTTTACTCACAACTCCCAATTCGCAACCACAATTTAATCGCAACACAAATCTTGTTTCTTTAAAGAGTGAATTCATAATCTTTTTTCTTCTTGAACAGGCACAAAGATTGCTACTTATCAAGAAAATGTTTGATTTTTTTCATATAAAGTTTTGATCTTTGGTTTATTTGAGAGATTAGAAAATGGATTTATTGGTTTATGATCTGAGCTTGATTCTGGGATCTGTTTTATTTTTTATTTTTTATTACTGATTGGTTTATGCTCTTTTAAGGGTCTGTGATCTGAGCTTGACGAAGCATATCGTGAAGGCATTGGAGCTGGTGGTGATGTACGACAGTGGTGGTGAAGCTGGTTATCATGCGATGCGAAGTGGTAGAGTTGCAGTGTTGTGCGACAAATCAACACGGTGTGGTGGTGGAGCAAGGCTGCCGTGCATTTGGAAGAGAAGAGAAGAAAAAATTGCTTGACGCATTTGAAAGAGAAAAAAAGATGATTTATTTATTTTTTGTTACTGGCTATTGGCTTTGTTCCTTGATTTTTTACTCTTCAAAGTTGCAAGGGCTTTGCAAAAATGAACAATGAATGAAGATGTAATGCAATGCGGGGTAAACTCGACACACGCGCGGGATTCCCCTATACGGGTTTTACCACATTAATTTTTTTAAGCAATATCGTGTAACTGCGAAAAATTGTATTGTAATCTTTTAATACAATGTGGCATTCTAATACATAGTTATGTGGGGCGCCAAACACCCTTAAGGTACTTACAAGTTACCAACAATCATGGTCTGCACTTTGTAAAAGAGGGGAGACTTGAGTTAAATGGATTTATTGATGTTAATTAGGGTAGAATTGTAGATGATAAGGGATAAATAGGTGTTTACTGTATTTATCTTGGCAATTATCAGATTTCTTAGGCTTTCAAGAAGTAACACATCTCCATCAAGTGAAGTACAGAAAGTGAGTATAGAGTACTTTTTTACTTCAAAATTAATTTAGTTATAATTACTGTTATCATAACCTGGTTTTCTAAAGTTACTACCTCCAATCTTATGGAGTGATAGTGAAAGTGCAATTGCTATTGCTAAGAACCCTGTACACTATACAAAGGCCAAGCACATTGAGATAAGCATTTACTTTGTGAGAACATAGTTCTTAGTAACCAACTTGAAATTAGATAATACCCTCAGATAAGTACTAGATATTATGATAAAACCATTAGCATCACTTAAGTTCAATTACTTCAAACGCAAGCTAAATGTGTTGTCTAAATGATTAAGCTTGAAGGGTATATTAAGAGTGCTCATATAGTTAAGTTTAAGCTCACCTCTACTTCTAGTGTGCTTACTGTACTATAATAATTTACTGTAGTACTAAGTCAACGTGTTGAATTGTGGTGTTAGTTTAAGCTAATACCAAATAAGCTTGATCAGTTGTAAATATCTTAGTTTGTTAGCCTTGTAATTAGAGTTAGTATAAATACTCAAATTGTACATACATTTAGTGTGTCAAGTTTATTAAAAACATATCAGTTTCAATTCAGTTACTCTTTGAAATTTTCTTAGCTATTTTCTCAACAAACAAACATAACAACTACAAAATCTCCTCATAATTAACTCTTATGATCTAAATTTTCTTATCGTGCTGCTAGCATGTTGTGTTTTTCTTTTACAATTAGGTGTTTATTTGTTGGAAAAGAACCTATATAGGTAGCTGCAAATTAAGTGGAAACAAAGTATTCTCCTATTTAGGTTATTAAAATGGGATGTGTACCACAAATTAGTAAGAAAAAAATAATCCAACACAATCCAAAGGAATAAATTATCCACAAGAGACAAATTTTTACGTGAAAAATCCAAATTGGAAAAAACCACAGGACCGTAGTTTGATATAATCTTCCATTATATTAATAGAATTATAGCATAAATTCTTCTCTAGATAATATTAGAGGCTAATAACATCAAGAATATTAATAATTTTAGCTTATAGTAACAACATAATATATGTCTCTCTAACAAATGGGTATCTCAAATAATAGCCAACAAGAGGATAAAACAAAAATCAAGACCAATAGGATTGTAGAGGGCGATACCAGGAACTTATCCTAAAAAAAAAGTTAAATTCGCTTTCTGATCGTCTAATCAATGATTGAAAACCTTATCCTTAATTTAAAAAGCACATCATTGTTCTTTTCTCTTTTTTTTTTTTTTGCTTTTCTTGATGTTAGTGCTTTTATTCTTTATATTATGTGTTTTTCAAACCAACTTTTAATGGCAAATTTTATCCAAGTATAAAGCTTAATGATAATTATACATCAAGCAAGTCTTTTGGACTTTGGGCTTTTGGGCCCAAATGAGATGAACCCAACAATTCTCCTCACAGATCATGTGTAGGGCACCATCAAGCCCGCTATCCGCTTATAGCTTTTCAGCTTTTCCTTAGGCAATGAGTTTATCATTATATCTAACCCATTCTCCATTGTGAGAATCTTCTCAAACTGTAACTGTTTCTTCTCAAGCATGTCTCATATCCAATGATACCTCACATCAATATGCTTGGAATTTGAATGATATGCCGAACTCTTTGCTGAGCTCTAATTGTCCCAGTACACCATATAGCTGCCCTATTTCACACCCAGCTCTTGCAGGAAATTCTTTATCCACACTCAGTGATTGCAATATGCTCTGCTTCAGTGGTAGACAAAGTGATACACTACTGAAGTTTAGACTACCATAAGACTGCTCCCCTATATAGGTGAGCAAATATCCTGATAGGGATTTTCTGGAATTAACATCCTCTGCCATATCAGCATATATGTACACTTATAACACATGTTTTTCGCCACCAAAACATAAACATGCTCTGGAAGTGCCTCTAAAATATCTGAGAATCCATTTCACTGCTGTCAAATGCTCTTTTCTTGGGCTGGAGAGAAACTGATTAACCACACCAGCTACATAGGCAATATCTGATCTTGTAAAAAATATAGCATACATCAAACTGCCAACTGCTGAAGCATAAGGATCTCATCTCTTGCTTTTCTTTCTTACTTGTAGGACAATGCTTGGAACTAAGCTTTAAATGGCCTGTAAGTAGTGAACAAATAGATTTTGCATTGCCCATGTTAAATCTTTCAAGAATCCTTTCAACATATGCTTCTTTAGATAACTATAACTTCCTTGATTTTTTATCACGGGAAATCTTCATACAAAAAATCTATTTTGTCGGTCCTAAGTCCTTCATTGCAAAGAACTTGCTAAGTTCTTTCTTTAAATTATTAATTTTACTAGCATCCTAGCCAACAATTAACATGTCATCCACATAAAGCAAAAGAATGATAAAATCATTATCACCAAACTTCTTCAAGAAAACACAATGGTCAGATATAATCTTGTTGAAACCATGATTCTCTATGAAAGAATCAAACCTCTTGTATCACTGTCTTGATGCCTGTTTCAGTCCACACAAAATTTTCTTCAACTTACGTACAAATTCTTCTTTGCCTTTAACACTAAACCTTTCAGGTTGCTCCATATATATTTCCTCCTTCAAGTCACTATGCAAGAAAGTTGTCTTTACATCGATATATTCAATCTCCAAATTCAAGCTAGCTCTAATCCCGGAACTACTCGATAGAAGACATTTTCACCACATGAGAAAATATTTTTTTAAAATCAGTACCTTTCTTATGACCGAAACCCTTCACAGCTAATCTAACCTTATACCGTTGTTGTGAGTTATTTTCAATCTTCAACCCGTAAACCCACTTATTCTTCATTGTCCTCTTTTTATTAGGAAGCTTTACTAAGTCATAAGTATGGTTCTCATTGAAGGATTTCATCTCCTCTTACATGGCTTTAACACAATCACTTTTATGCTAATGAAACATAGATTCTTCAAAGCATTCTAGCTCCCTCTATCTGTAAGCATCACATACTCATGTGAAGGGTATTCAGTGGAAGGTCGTTGTTTTCTAGCGAATCTCCTCAATTCTAGCTCAACTAATGGTGCAGTAATTCTGGAGGTACTTGCTCAACTAGTTCTACTAGACCATCATTATTATCTTCTCTAGCTCCCCCATGATCATTATAAACTACAGGTAGAGAAACTGAAGTTGGAATAATAGGAATCTTTGGAGATGACTAAGGCTCATCACTTTTTTTTTCATCACCAACTATTTAATTTTTAAGAAACACAACATCACTATTTCTGACCAGCTTTCTTGCCACTAGATCATATAATATGTACCCAATTCTTCATGTCCATAGCATAAGAAAATGCATTAATTGGATTTATCTTGAAGTTCGATCTCTCATCTTTAGGGATGTGAACATATGCTCTACAACCAAACACTCTCAAGTGTTTATAAGAAACATATTTCTCAGTCCAAACTCTCTCAGATAAGTCACTATCTAAAGGGCTGAAGGAGAAAAGTTAATCAAATCAATTGTAATACGCATAGCCTCTGCCTAAAATGATTTTAGAAGTATGGCATCAGAAAGCATATACATGATCCATTTTTCAATTATTCTATTCATCTTTTCTGTAACACCATTCTACTGAGGGATTTTTGGTACAGTCTTTTCAAGTCTGATTTCATGGGATTTACAATACTACTCAAATAGTCATATGTACTCACCACTATTGTCTACCTTGGCACATTTTAATTTTCTTTCTATCCCTCTCTCAACATAAGTATGAAAGAACTTAATATTGTGTTTACTTGCTGGAGTGGGAGTGAGGAGTGTGGATTCCTCCCACTCCAGCGTTTACTTCCTCTAAATGAGAAGGGAGTGGGAGTCCCACTCCGTGGGCCCCACTCAATTTTAGAGTGGGGAGTGGGAGTGGGACTCCCATTGGGGGAGGTGGGAGTGGGAATCCACTCCTACCTCTCCCTTTTTTATCCTTTTATTTTTTTTTAAATTTAATTTAATTTAATATTTTATAATTAATAAAATAAATATTATTATATTTATTTGAATAATAATATTATATTTAACTAAATAATAATTTGCATTGATTCTAAGTTAAAATTATTTTAAAATAATATTATTATATTAATAGAGAATTAATAAATATAATATTATTATATTTATTTTAAAAATAATAGTACTATATTTATTTAATATTATTAATAATAATAAATAGTTTATTATAAGAAAATATTAATTTTGTACTAAATAATATTATATTATTATTTTATATAATAATAAATTTAATATAATTATATTAAATAAAATAAAATAAGGTTTCATTTTGTATTAAAATTAATAATTTATTGTTCATAATTAAGAATATTAATAATTATAATAAATTTACAAATATAATAAAATAAATATTATTCATTAAATATATTTTTTATTAGTTTTGTAATTAAAAAGTATAATTCTTTAAATAAGGATAAAATTGTAATTTGAAACTATTTACTCCCAATCCAAGACAAAGTAAACACATAAATTGGATTCTGATCTCTAATCCATGCTTCCATTCCAGTGTAAGTAAACAACCTACTCCCACTCCCACTCCACACTTCCAATCCTAGGATTCCCACTCCTTAGGATTCTCAATCCAATCCAAAAAGTAAACGCTACCTAAATATATCAAGCACTTGGTCTTTATATTCTAAAGTAATTGCCTACACTTTTCTGAAACAGTCATCAATAAAAATTACAAAATGAAGTGCACATTCTCTTAATCTACTTTGCATCATGCAAACATCAGTGTGAATCAAATCAAAGATTTTTGACTTTTTAAATGGAGAAAAACTTTTAAAATCTACTCTGTGTATCTTTCTAACTAAACAATGAACACAAGTCTTAAGGGACATACTTGCAAAGGTAAGAAGAAATCATTTTCTAGTAAGAGTTTTTAAAAATTCTCACCAATGTGACTAAGCCTTTTATATCATGCCTCAAAATCTTTTACACCCACATTTACCTCATTTTTCTTGATCTTGGCTTCTAAAATATAAAGAGTGTCATTTTCCTCCCCTTAACTGACACTAGGGAGCCTTTAGTGAGATTCCATTTTCCTTCATCCAATTGGTTAGTATAGCCATTATCATCAAACTTGCCTGCAGAGGTCAAATTATGTCAAATATCTAGTCCATATATGATATCTTTAAGCAACAACTTACAGCCAATGCTGGTTTCCAAGCAAGTATCTCCTAAGCCCACAATCTTGGATACCTTCTTATTTCCCATCCGAACATGGCCATAATTATCATTAATATAGGATGTGAAGTAATCATGATGTAAGTAACATGAAACGAAGCACCCGAATCAATCTCCTTATATCATAAATAATATTAATATCACTATCAACTATAGCTGCAGTGTTTTTTTTTTTTTGTCATTTTTATGGGTATTACCCTTTTCTTTCACCTATTCTCTTTTCCATAATTTACACTCCCTTTTTATATAACTCATTTTCTAACAACAAAAGCACTTAATGTTTCTCCTCTGGGACTTAGATCTTCCTCTCAGTTAGCATTGTTTTGCTGGTAGAAATTTCTACTTTGGCTTCTCCCTTGCCTTTCTTTCTTTTTTAAACAAATGCATATGACTCAGAGGAAACTGTTTGAATCTTCTTTCTTCTAGATTCTTCATTCTGCAGCTTATCTGCAACTATATCCAAAGTTAATTTCTAATTCAGCGCTGAATTATTTATTGACACCACTAATGTCTCTCAACTATCAAGTAAAGAACTAAGTTAGCAATAATGTTTGTAACTGATCATCTAAAATAATTTTAATAGTAGTTAGCTAATCAAGCGATCCCTGAAACTCACTAGTATACTCAGTTAAAAAGTCTTTTCATCATATTGACTTGCTTATATATTGTTAGCTACTCATAAATTGTTTCCAATTTCCTTTAAAAAGCATCAGCCTTGGATTCTTTTGCTCCATGGTAGTACAACTTTGATCGATCTGACCTAATAGTGCTCACGGCCTTCTGATTTAGTTGAGCCCATTTTTTATCATCTAAATCAACTAGTCTAACGTCTTCGCCTTCAATGGGTTTATGAAAGTCTTTTATGCATAGTAAATCCCCTATTATAGACTTCCAAATACCATAATTCTATGACTTCAATTTAATCATACATGCCGAGGACTACTCCATCTCAACCACACAGGAAATAAAAAGAACACACAACCTGACACTCTATTATCACTTTGTTGGAAAGGAACCCACACAAGTAGCTCAAATTAAGTGGAAATAAACATTTTCCCCTCTCTATGTGACTAAAACGGGATGTGTACTACAAATTGATAAGCAGAAAATAAACCAACATAATCAAAGCAATAAATCATCTACAAGAGACACATATTTTTACGTAGAAGACCTAAATTAAGAAAAACCATGGGACTATAATTTGATATACCTAAATTAAGAAAAACCACGGGACCATAATTCAATATAATCTTTCATTATATTAATAGGATTATAGCACAAATTCTTCTCTAAATAACACTAGAGGTAGGGGTGGGCATCGAATCAGATTTGGATTTGGTTTCAAATCCAATTAAATAAGATTTGTGCAATTCAATCGGATTGGATTTAGGTCAATCCAAATAATCCGATCGAATTGCACTGTTACTTTAAAAAATAAAATATAAAAAGTAAGAAACAAAATATAAGTAGTTGTAAATAAAAAAATAAAAATTTAAAATACCTAAATATAAATGCCAATTAACAGAAGTCAAAATCCCAAATTGAAACCCAATTCCCAAAATTCAGCCACAACACTTAAGGCTTTGGGCTCCTCCAATCACCCACGAAACCGGTGACACAACCCAAATAATCCCAGCCGCAACTTGATCATCATCGATGTTCAGCTAGCCAGTTGCACGCCTTACGTTATCAACGTTCAGATGAGCATCCGACGTTTTAGAGTTTGTTGTGGAGTTCATTTTTGGATCAGAGCATGACATAAATGCACTCGTCGAGGCTAAATCTTATGAGATCGAAGGGCTCCTTCACTGCACTTTCTTTTTCACTTGCCATTCTTGCTCTCTTTTCTTGAATTGGATGCTGTGCATATGTCTTCAATTTAATAACTTGAAAATGGTTTAGGAATGGCATAATATAAAATACTATATTGCTTGGATAGGTCCAACCTTCTATATAATTGATTAATTGGTTACTTTTGTACTCATTAATTATAAATTTTATAATTTATGTCAGCCGCCACTTGCTTTTATTCTTTATAAGCTATGCCTATGTTGAAGTTCACCTACGGTGGAGCACGGATTTCAGCCACACACCAAAGTGATAAATAGTAAAAAGCTCATTATAACTCATTATTTATAATTTACTATTTTACATGTGTAGTTGAGATTCATGCTCCACCGTAGGTGAACTCCAACATAGCTGAACACTTCTTTATATTATGCACTTTTCAAAACCTACTTGTAATGGCAAATTTCATTTAATTTCAAAACTTAATGATAATTGCAAATCAAACAAGTCTTTTGGATTTAAGTTTTTGAGCCCCCAAATGAGATATACCCAATATTATTGGCTTATTAGGTTCTCTTCATGCCTCTATTTTAAATAATGAAGAAGCCATAAGTGCTCTAATTTTTCTGGGTTTATTTGTCTTTCATTTCCTTTATATTTTCTTAATTGTCTTTCATTTCTTTTTTGTTTTCTTAGCGCCAAATTTAGAACTTGATTAGTTAGCTTTTAATGATCTTAGTATTTTTGTTGTATATGATATTTCCTTTCTTTCTATTGTCTACTAAAATTTAATATTAACTATAAATTTCATTTTTTGGCACTCTGTTGGAGGTGGCATTCTTTTCAATCTGGCATTGTGCTAAGTTAAGAAGAAAGTGATGACAATGCGATGCAAACACGGGATGATGCGTATCCAGGAGTTTAATGGATGTACTAGCTAATGATTAACATTTCAAACTATGTATGTACTTGTAATTTTATTAAACATTAGGGATCCAACTATTATTAATCACTAACATAATATATACAACGTTTATTTGGCGCCGTTAATATATTTGTTTGAGCTTTTTCAAACCGTCGTTAAAATGTTTTCGTTGTTGAGTAATAAAAAGTACCAGTCAGATATCGCCTCATTTCTTACCCGGGGGCGAGTTTCCCTAGCTGAGTGTAACGAGTAAATTCTTGATCGTGTATCTTTTATGGAGCACGAGCCGACCAGAAGTGAATACCAACCAGGTACTCGTCACTAAAAGAAAGAGGACACGATCTCACGAACACACGACATTTTTGTCATGCCCCAAACCGCTGGGGAGAACACGTTTACCCACATTCGGTGGTTGAAGACCCATTAAGGTCCATAATTATCCGAATATGACGGGCATGAAAAATACTCAGATAACGTGGGATGATTGCCTATAAAAAGCTGAGAAATTGATTAAAAAAAGGGACACAAAAATTTAGAGAAAATAGGAAACTCTACCAAATTAATACCAGAAATTATTATATACGAATCCTTGATGCATTTTGTGTTGAGAATATTGCAGCTAATCTACGCAACTTGAATCATACAGTTTTCCCGTAAACACCTTGTATTGACTTAAGCATCAGAGGGTTTACACTGGAAAAACCACCGGCGTCTCTGATTTGTTTATATGAACGCAGGCTTAGAAAGAAGAAGAAGAGTGAATTGGGTCCCAGAAGCTCGGGTGACTGCTGAAGCTGGTGGAGTGCAACCTCTTCTTTTTTGTCAACACAAATGTTGGTGAACCAATCTGGTCGGGCAATATGCAACTAAATTTCTACATCAATATTTTGGCGCCATCTGTGGGGAGCTAGATAAAAAGCTACCACCAAGATAGTAATCATCAGAAAAGTAGCGAACGATCAGTTATGGATGTGACAAGGAAGGATGCCCTAGGGGGTGACAATAAAATCGGTGAGACAATCACTCTCCGAGAGATAGCGAATAAGGCTGGGGAGAGAATGATGCAAGAGCGAATGGAGTGGATGGAGAAGCAGATGAAAGCTCTCACAGCTATATTGCATGAGTTAAGGGATGAACGGATGAGGGATTATGAGACCACCGTGGCGAGGGATGAAGCCATGGTAGAGCCCAGGCATCAAAGGCGTAGAAACGAAGAAATTCCTCTGTTAGGGGAGCAACCTTATGGGGTACATCCCCATAGAAGTGCAGTATGGATCCTAGGAGAGCATGTGGATGAAGGGAGAGACCAATCTCGCTCTGGGTGGGTTCTGGTAATTGATAGCCGAGGAGCAAATGCTGAGGAAAGTGAACTCAGACAACAACTGCATAATGTTGAGCAGGAGTGTGACCAGGTAGCTGCGCGCGATCCTGATCGGGCTTTGGAATTGAAGGGAGAGGTACGACGGTTGGCGCATGTGATGGATGAAATGAAGGGCAAGAGAAAGCCACCGAGCTGGAGGATAATGTTAGATGATGAGTCTCGTCTATCAGCCGAGATCATGGGTACTGTGATCCCAAGAGATTTTCGCTTTTCCGACCGCAAATATTCCAAGGGAAGTGACTCGCTGGTACATATTGAACGTTTCAATGATATGACGGGTGTACAGGGGTTAGCACCAGCTCAGAGGTGTAGGGTGTTCCTATTGACGTTGGAGGGACGAGCCCGAGAGTGGTACCGAAAGTTGCCGTGAAGAAGTATAAGGGGCTATGAGCAGATGTGCCAAGAGTTAGCCAAGCAGTTTCGCAAAGCGGTAGCCCCAGAGGACTATATGATGGAGTTGACGGGGATAAAGCAAGAGGAGCACGAATCTCTTCGGGATTTCGTGAAGAGATATCATCGAGGCATGCTTGATTTGGGGGCTTTCAATCACCCACAAGCACTGAAAAGGTTAAAAGAAGGTGTGAGGATAAGCCGATTATGGTACAACCTGAGAAATCCCATCATTCAGAGTTATTCAGCGGGGTGTAAGCAGACGAAGAGAGATATAGAAATTGAAGAGGAGAAAATGGCGAGGGTAAAGAGTGAACAGTTGGAGGAGCTGAGGCGAAAGGAGAAGAGAATACTGAGTGGAAGCGGGTCGGGAAAGTGAGCTGGGGAATCATCAATAATGGGGGGAGCATCAGCTCGGCCCTGCCCTTACCCGATAACTCAAAGACCACAACAATTCCAACACAGCCGAGCTCAGCCTCAGCGCCCCTCATTCCTGGAGCGGCAGCGAGAATTCCGGCAGATGGCTGCCCATCCTTATCACAATACTCCCAGGGTGTTGAATGCAATTAACCCCAAAACTAGCCGACCAAACCAGCCACCCCTAGCCCCGGCCCGAGACGATTTTCACGACAGCCGAGCAGTCCAATTGATTGACCGAAGCCTAGTGTATAAATAGTACACCCCACTGAAAGTTTCTATGGAAGAGCTATATGAAAGGATTAAAGGACGAGGTCTCCTGTATCCCCCTGCCCCTGTAACCAAACCAGCTCATAAACGGAATAAAGGCAGGTTTTGCAAGTTCCACGACACTCATGGTCACACCATCGGCCAGTGCCGGGATTTGAAAAACCAAGTGGAGGATCTGGTGAGAAACCGATATCTGGATGAGTATGTAGATGAAGCATTTCCTGTCACAGAGTCACAGTATACGTTGGGGGATGGAACTGAAAGGAGTCTGGAGCGTGATCAGCCAACCATCCAGGTGATAGCAGAAGGGCCGACATTGGCTGGAGATTCAAACAGGGCTAGGAAGAATTATGGACGATATGCCCTGACCAGTAAAGAAGTGTTTTTCAATTTGCCGGCAGCCAAGAGGGCGAAGGTGAGACAAGTTCCCATTATGTGGACAGACGATGACGAAGAATGTGTCTTATACCCCCACGAGGACACACTAGTAATTAAGGTGACCGTGGCGGGTAAAGAGTTCCAGCAGATATTGGTGGACACAGGTAGCTCGGTCGATATACTTTTTAAGTCGACATTGGATGAGATGGGAATCGCAGACTTGAAGTTGGAGCGGACGAACACACCCTTGAAGGGATTTGGTGAAGAACGGTTGACTCACATGGGGATCATCAAGCTGTCGATTACTGTGGGATCAAAACCGTTTGAAAAAACGGTAATGCTGGACTTTGTGGTGGTGGAGGAGAAAAGCCCTTACCATATAATACTTAGGCGACCTTTCATGAGGGTAAGTCAATGTGTCATATCCACGCATTATCTAGCGTTGAAGTATAGAGTGAATGGGGTTGTGGGCGTGGTGAAAGGAGACCAAAGGATAGCGAGGATTTGTTATGCTACAGCCACCAAAGAAACATTACAAGTTACCACATTGGATAGCCGAGGAGACTCCAAGAAGGGTCGCCAAGAACCAACTAAGAAACTAGAGGAGGTTCTGGTAAGCAAGGATGACCCGAGCAAAGTAGTAAAGATTGAGTCAGGATTGGGCGAGGCTACAAAGGGTGAGCTAATAAGATACCTACAATCTCATGCAGACATATTTGCCTGGTCATATGAAGACATGCTAGGAATTGATCCCGTGGTTGCCTGTCATAAGTTAGCTATCAGAAAGGGGGCTAGGCTAATGAGACAAAAAAGGAAATGTTTTAACAGGAAAGGTACGAGGCCATAAACGCTGAGGTAAAGAAGCTATTGCGAGCAGGATTCATAAGGGAGGCTAAATATCCATAATAGATCTCCAATGTGGTGTTGGTAAAGAAGGCAAATGAGAAATGGAGAATGTGTGTGGATTTCACAGACCTCAACAAGGCATGCCCAAAGGATAGTTTTCCCTTGCCTAAAATAGATCAGTTGGTTGATTCAACGGCGGGTCACAGCCTGCTCAGCTTTATGGATACTTTTTCTGGATATAATCAGATACCCATGGACAAACAGGATGAGGAGAGCACTATGTTTATAACTAACATGGGTTTGTTTTGCTACAGGGTAATGTTATTTGGCTTGAAAAACGCAGGGGCAACCTATTAAAAGTTGGTGAATAAGATTTTCAAGCCATTAATTGGTCACACCATGGAAGTGTACGTGGATGATATGATTACGAAGTCCAGAGAGCTAGTAGACCATGTGCAGCATTTGGAAGAAACCTTTGACCTGCTAAGGAAATATCGAATGAAGTTGAATCTCGAGAAATGTGCATTTGGAGTTAGCTCGGGTAAATTCTTGGGGTTCTTGGTGAGCCACCGAGGAATAGAAGCCAGCCTAGAAAAAATACGGGCAGTGATAAAAATGAAGTCCCCCCAAACAGTCAAAGAGGTGCAAAGCCTTACAAAGAAATTGGCAGCATTGAACCGGTTCATTTCGAGGGCCACAGATAAATGTCACCCTTTCTTCCAAATTATAAGAAAGAGAAGGAAAATAGAGTGAACAACAAAATACGAGGAGGCATTTAGGCAGCTGAAGGAGTATCTTGGCAGTGCCCCACTGTTATCAACACCGAGAGAGGGCGACGAGTTGTACTTGTACTTGGCTATCTCCAAGTGGGCTACCAGTTCGGTGTTAGTCAGAGAAGATAAAGGAAAGCAACACCCAGTGTACTACACTAGCAAGGCCTTGGTGGACGCGGAAACCAGATATCCCGTGATAAAGAAATGGACGCTGGCTTTAGCAATAGCAGCACGTAAGCTCAGACCATACTTTCAGGCGCACCTAATAGTTGTGATGACTGATCAACCTCTCCGGTAAACGCTCCTAAAACCAGATGCATCTGGTCGGTTAGTAAAATGGTCTATGGAGCTGAGCAAGTTTGACTTAACTTACCGACTCCAAGGAGCGGTCAAAGCCCAAGCCTTAGCCAATTTTGTATTGGACTATATAGAACCAGAGGAATGGGTTCACGGGGAGCAACCAGCTAAGTAAGAAAGGCCAAAGAGGGTATGGTTGATAATGGTCGATGGATCACGCAGTGCCCAAGGGTCCGGAGCAGGGGTGGTGATACGGAGCCCAGAAGGGACCAAGGTCTCTTATGCAGTAAAATTCGAGTTCCAGCTCATGAATAACCAGGCAGAGTACGAAGCCTTCATTACTAGGCTTAGGCTGACACATGCACTATGACTAGAAAGGGTAGAGATCTTAGCAGATTCTCAGCTGGTCTGTAATCAGCTTAGTGAGCATTTTCAGGCAAGGGGAGAGAAGATGGAGATTTATTTGAAGAAGGCAAAGAAGATGATTGGGCTCTTTCGAGAGGTAGAAATAAAGCAGATAGCCAGGACTGAGAATTATCGAGCAGATATGTTTGCCAGAATGGCCGCGACTGCAGATCCGAAGTTGCCCAAGTCAGTCCCAGTAGAAGTAAGGACCTCGCCAAGCATAGGGGAGGAAATAGAAATAATGAAGGTAGACGCCGAAAAGTCCTGGATGAATCCAATTCTCTCGTATATCCGTGACAGCATTTTACCAGAGGATAGAAAGCAAGTAAGGAAGTTGAAATGCCGAGCGGCAAGGTATACATTACTTGATGGGGTACTTTACCGCCAAAGGTTCACCTTACCCCTGTTGAGGTGCTTAGACGACGAGGAAGCTAATTATGTGTTAAGAGAAATACATGAAAGAATATGTGGCAATCATTCGGGAGCAAGGACTTTAGCGTTCAAAATGCTACGACAGAGATAGTTTTGGCCAACCATGCTCCAGGATGCGAAGGAGATGACCAGAAGTTGTAAAGCCTACCAAAGTTTCTTATATATCCATGCTCAGCCCCCAGAGACACTAACTGCTATGTCATCCCCTTGGCACTTTGCCCAGTGGGGGATTGACTTGATATGTCCATTGCCCAAAGGGCGAAGAGCTGCAACACATGCAATTGTGGCTATAGACTACTTCAAGAAATTGGTGGAAGTGGAAGCCCTTAGCCAAATCACGGAGAAGAAAACAACTGGTTTTGTCTAGAAGAACATCATTTACAAATACAGAATCCCCTATGCCATCATAACGGACAATGTGAGACAATTTGACAACCACAATTTCAGAGGGTTTTGCCAAAACTTAGGCTTAGAGTTGAAGTTTTGTTCCCCGGCACATCCCTAGGCAAATGGGCAGGTAGAGGCAGCCAACAAGGTTATAAAAAAGCTCCTGAAAACCAGGCTGGGAGAGAAGAAGGGAGCTTGGGTTGATGAACTACCGAGAGTATCATAGGCTTACCTGACAACACATAAAACCACAACGAGAGAAACCCCGTTTGCCTTAGCCTTCGGTCATGAGGCTGTGGTCCTAGCAGAAATTGGAATAGGGACACACGGGACAGAATATTTCAATGAGGAGCTGGAGGAGAAAAGAGAAAGGGCCTCGTGGAAGGTAGCTCAGTGCCAACAAATGATTATGCGCTACTACAACCAGAATGTACGCATAAGGCAATTCCGAGCCGGGGATTGGGTGCTTAAAAAGGTGAACCAAAACACAAGAGATCCTAACCAGGGCGTTCTTGGCCCGAACTGAGAAGGCCTATATAGGGTGGTACGACCAACTGGCCCAGGAGCATATAAGCTGGCCCACCTGGATGGACGAGAGGTGAAAAGATCATGGAATTCTGAGCACTTAAAGAAATATTTCCAGTAAGCAAAGTACTTTATGAAGTTTCTTCTCATTAAGTTATTTTCATTAGATGTATTAATGAGTTGTAGCATGAGTGTGTGTTCTACCTGTTGTAACCTTCAAAACTTCAATAGAGATGAATTCAGCTCATGGCTATCTTGTTAGAATAAATTTTACTAAGGCAAAACATGTGCCTATTCCTGCTCGGTCGTCTAAAGGATCAGTAGGTAAATTCTACAAAATTCGCTAAGGCAAACATGTGTCTATTCTTGCCCGGTCGTCTAAAGGACCAGCAAGCAAACTCTACAAAATTAGCTATGGCAAAACATGTGTCTATTCCTGCTCGGTCGACTAAAGGACGAGCTGGAAAATTAAACAAATTCTATTAAGGCAAATACATGCCTATTCCCGCTCCATCGCTTAGGGACGAGCACGCAAAGTCTACCACGCTTCTTAAGGCACTGAATAGCCTAAAGACAAGCAAGCACAGTTCCCCAAATTGCTTTCCAGGGCAATCCATAAAGAAAAATTTAATAAAAACAATTAGAAAGGTACCACGAGTCTATAAAAGTTCTGACGGTCATAAACAAAATAGAAAATTTATGATTTACATGAAGAACAAAATTCATGGATTATAAGGCTCAGCAACTTCAGCGGAAGAGTGATTTGCAATCTCAAACAGAGAGGGACCCGCACCTAGAGATGGGTCTCCTACCTCCTTCTCCTGCTCCCCACTTGAAGGAGCCTTGCCCTGATCTTGGTCCCCCAGGCCCTTATCCCCTTGGCCCTTCTCGACCATATACACCTGTACTTCTGCCTCCAACTTGCCTATGTTCAGCTCCGGGTATTCTTTCTTGAGCACGAACATGATGCATTTATAGCAAAAGGCGAGCCCATAATCATACTTCGCATCCAGTCGGTTGTCCACTTCAGCAGATTTACCTTTTAGTTCAGCTATCTGCTCGTTCAAGGACTTGATTTGCTCCTCGTAAGCCGTCTTTAAAGTGTCTCGCTCGCTTTATGCAGCCTCGAGATCAGACTTCAAGTCACCTAACTCGCTCTCGAGCTTAGAAGACTTGGACTCAGCAATAGTGACTTTCTCCTCCAAGTCCAAAACCTGCCTATGCAGATTGAGCATTTGCTCCTTAAAGCGATCAGCAGACTCAGCCTTTTTCTTCAGGTCCTGAATCTTCGCGTGTTGCTTCCTCTCATAACGCACGGACCTACTCTTCTAGCAGGAGACCAGAGTGGCAATCTTAAAAGCAACCCTCTGGACAGAGCCCCCCAGCTCGCCAAGGCTCATGCTCTCAATATCCTTGACCATTTTGGGCCCTACTGATTTGACGTAATCCTTCTGGTACGGAGTCAAATAGTCGCCCTAGTCCCGAGGGGGAAGCGGCGAGGTCCAATCTCCAGATTGAGTGCTGACCTTATAACTCTCCGCTATTCTTTCGAGGCGGAGGACGGGGCAGAGCATGAGCAGGAACTTTAGAAGGACCGACATTGCTTTTCTTCTTAAGAAGGGGAGCATTCCTGGATTCACTCGAGCACGTTTCCTTGACATGGCACTAAGGATCTTATTGTCTATCCCGACAACAACGTCAACCAGACCAGATCTAAAGAGATTCATAGGCGATAAGAGATCTTGACAATGGGATGTGTTCACCAAAGTAGTTTCAACTTTGAGTAACGAATTTTTGTCGAGTTTACTGAGTAGGCCCCACGAGTCTGAAAGCATAAACAAGGTTAAAGAAACAAATAAGTGACAACCAGAGACGTGAAGTGTAAAGAAAAATAAACGACCTAGGGTGACAAAACGCGTTGGAAGGTGAATATCACCACCAAGCGAATGGATCGCTGGGCACCAATTCTCCCCAACAAAGAAGAATTTGTTCTTCCACTTTTTACACAAGGAGGGACAGCCGACGATTGGTTTCCTTTTTGCAGAGCTCGACATGAAGTAATACCAGCCTGCTTCTTTTGGACTGTTCCTCAGCTAGTACAAGTGCTTTATTTCCACAAGGGAAAGCTCCCCGAGCTCACACCTTTCCCACAATACAAAAGGGTCGAGAGTACCCTTCATCCGTTTGGGTGAAGCTGACCAGGAGCCAAATGCATTCCGCCTAGAATTTTAACAAAATAAGGTTGGAGGGGCAATCTGGCTCCTAATTTGAAACTCTCCATATGCAAAGTAACATATCCCTTAGGAGGACGACTATCACCCTTCCCGAGGATAGTGAGGAGAACGTTGTTGGGGATTAGGTAGAGGGTTCTCAATTTAAGTAGGTTAGTATGGGTGGTGGCACAATCGAGGTAGTCAATGAGATAGGAATCATCCTCTGTCCTATGACTAAGATTGCTCTTCTTGACGGGTCGGCTCGGCTCGGAGTAACACTCCTCATCGCCACCCTCTTTTTCGGGGATCTCAGTCCCGTCAGAACCGTGATTCTCCCCAGAACCTGACGCTGGACCACCGCGGTTCCCACTGGGCTCACTATCAGAAGGAGGTGGAACGACTCCTGGTCGGGGGTACTCAAGGGCATCCCTATTGTAAGAAGGGCCTACGCTACTAGAAGGGTTTTGGGGGTCAGTGGGTCTTGACAAATTGGGGTAGGAATCTATCTCTTCATCACTCTCATCTACAATTTTTTTCCCCTTTGTCTTGACATAGTGAAATCTTAAGAGAAAAGTACAACAAATCCAAGTATATCGGTATGAAAGAATAGTGCAGAACCCAAGCAACAACAACCAAAAAAGGGGTTAAGGGCGATACCTGAAAGAAATCGGCACCGGTGGTGCTGCCGTGACGGTGAGAGAGCCAAGAAAATGAAAATCTCCGGTGTAGAAAACACGTTTGGTTCAAGAAAAGGAGTTGGCTTATGACAGAATGACGAAAAGAGAAACAGAATAGAGCTTTCAAATTAGGGATTTTAGACGAAAGATAAAATAGAAGCGTTTAAGTTACGCGGGTGTCAGTTCAATCGCCGCGTATCGAGGATAGATAAGCCGCTGTTTCAAATTTCAAACACAGAGTGTAGGAAGTGCCACGTCATCGGCAATTAAGACAACATGATGGGATGTCAGCCCAACAGCGTAATGGATACGCTCACGAATACCCATACCCAGGCCAGAAACCCTCTAGATAGAAATATCACCTCGAGTCCATAACAATAAAACAAGTACCAGGAGGATGCTACCCGGAGGTGGCCGGATTCAATTCTTAGTTTCTAATCTTAACTCGTTTCACTCGTGAGACCAGAAACTGGGGACTGGTGTTGAGTAATAAAAAGTACTAGTCAGACATCTCCTCATTTCTTACCCAGGGGCAAGTTTCCCTAACTGAGTGTAACAAGTAAATTCTTGGTCGTGTATCTTTTATGGAGCACGAGCCGACCAGAAGTGAATACTGACCAAGTACTCGTCACTAAAAGAAAGAGGACACGATCTCACGAACACACGACAGTTTCGCCATACCCCAAACCGCTGGGGAGAACACGTTTACCCACATTCGGTGGTTGAAGACCCATTAAGGTCCATAATCATCCGAATATGACGAGCATGAAAAATACTCAGAGAAGAGAACGTGGGATGATTGCCTATAAAAGGCTAAGAAATCGATGAAAAAAGGAGACATAAAAATTGAGAGAAAATGGGAAACTCTGCCAAATTAATACCAGAAATTATTATATACGAATCCTTGGTATATTTTGTGTTGATAATATTGTAGCTAATCTGAGCAACTTAAATCATACGGTTTTTCCGTAAACACCTTGTACTAACTTAAGCATCGGAGGGTTTACGCCGGAAAAAACACCGGCGTCTCTGATTTGTTTCTGTGAACGTAGGCTTGGAAAGAAGAAGAAGAGTGAATTGGGTCCCAGGAGCTCAGGCAACTACTGAAGCTGGTGGAGTGCAACCTCTTCTTTTTTTTCAACACAAACGTTGATGAACCAATCTGGTCGGGTAACAGGCCACCAGATTTCTGCATCAACATCCATTACAACATTTTCATTTTTTTTTTAAGTCACAAAAAATCAATTTTCTTGTAGAGAAAATTTTGGTAAGGATATCATCATTACTGGTAAATAAACTCGAGTAGATGACATGCTGTAAAAAGAAAAATTTCAAAAACCAATGAAAGTTTAATTATTTCAATTATTTAATTTCGTCACACCCAACTGTTACACCTAGGTAGAGATGACAATTGTACCCGCAAACCCGTAAATCCACCCAAACCCACCCGTTAAAACCTGCCCGTTGCGGGTAATTTTACCCGTTGCGGGCGGGTTTAGTATTATAAACTAAAATTCGCACATGGATGCGGGTGGGTTTGGTATTAACCTTATATCCAGTGGATACCTGCATGGATATCCACCAAACCCACAATATTTTTTTCAAATATTTTTAATTTAATTTTAATCTAAAAATGTATAAAGAAAATAATGTCATTATTCAAATTACCAAATAGCCAAAGGTTCAAAATTGTGTATGTGTGTATGTGACCCATCTCCCATTCTAAAGTCATAACCTAAAGAAAACTAAAGGCATTTCCCTTCGAATTAGTATTTGAAAATATTAATCTTAATTATTATTATAGGCATTGTGTTGGATGGGTGCTTATGGTGGTGAATGAAATGAATATCTTCTCTCGAAGCTTGTTTTAAATAATAATATGAAATATAATTATTATTTTTAGATACTAGTTTGTGTTTTTAAAATGGATTTGTGTTGGATTAATGTTGAAATTTTAATTTTTCATTTACATTGTTTAAATATAAAATTGAGTATGTTATATGGAATTTGAGGTTATTATTATAAATTTATATATTAAACATTTCTGATTTTAAATATGGAAACACGCAAAAAATCCGCCGGGTACCATTGCGGGTTTGGTAATTGTTAAAACCCGTTGCGGGTGGATTTTTTTAAAAAAATTAAAACCCGCTGTGGGTTGCGGGTGGGTTTGGTAATTTAAATTTTATGCGGGTTTGGGTTTGATAATGACAAATCCGCTGCGGGCGGTGCCCATTGCCATCCCTACACCTAGGCAGCAAAGGCAAGTAAACTTTGCAAATGGAAATTGTTTTTGTCAAAGAATGATGACATTTTTTTCTCTCTTTTCGATTGAAAGAAAATGATTTCCAACTTTGCCAATTTGTCAAAGATAAATAATTCAAGAAAACGCTAGAAAATATATAATATATACAAAAGGGAAAGTTCAGTTGATTAACAGCTTGTCGGGTTTGGTATATAAGCCAAATCCATTATATTCATCTACAATATGTGGAGCTCAAAAGTTGTCTTTTCTGGAATATGAACTAGTTGAAACAATTTCACTTTCATCACTATCTAGGTTGAGCATTTACGAAGATCTCTTCAAGGAGCAAAAAATTTTCACGTTAAGATTACAAGTCTCATCGTAATTTTTGAAAAATTCAGCACAAAAATCATATCAACACTGAATTAACAAAATCTTTTGTCAATTTCTTATGTAGTATTTGATTTTTCTAAGACTCTTTTGATTGACCAAACTTATAAATTATAATATAACATTCTGATTAGCTATAACATATTTTCTTATCTTTTAAGAACCAATTGGATGGCTGAATATCAAGCCAAGAACAATACCGGTATTGAGAGTTGCAGCAATATGGATTCGCACAATTTTTCATAGTCTTCTGCTACATATGCATGTGTATAGTAATATACAATTAAGAATTAATTAAATTTATAATTTTATCCGATAATTATTAATTTTATTTTTCAGTCCTAACAGTATACCCAACACATGACGTATAAACATTTTTCTTCCTCCACATTGAATCAGGAATTGCTACAATATCGATCATGCATGAATTGCAATATATTATTTTTTGACTTACTAAAGTCGGATCATATTTTGCCTTAAAATTATAAATCTTTGTTTTGAAGAGTAAAAACAAGTCGAATCCTATTGTTTTAGTCATCTTTGTTTCACTAGTACATATTGACCTAGCTAATTGAAAAATTATTAGAACAATCATTCAAACATGTAAAGAATCTACAAAAGTTAGAAGTAGATTCTTTTGAATGCTATTGAGCATAGATTTTCATATCATATGGATCCTGCAATCCCTTTTCTTTTTTTTTTAATGTACGTTAATCTACAGTGCTTAGTTGCATCAATACATAGCATCGAGTTCTTTTTGTTGTATTTCTCAAGTTCTGCGGACATTTTTCGAGTGTTTGGCTAAGTTTCTCAACTTTTCTCTTTATACCTTAAATTTTAAGAATAAGAAATAAAACTCATAACTTGATATATGTAACCAAAAAAGTTGACAAACACATGAGCAAGATACTTGTGTTAAAAAGAGCTCAAGCACCATCCATAGTTTTGCCTTTGCATCATCATGTCATGTCAGAGTCTCAGAGCGCACCATTGCGAAAAATATGGCAAACAACTAACTTATAATGTAAAACAGATGGCTGCAAAATCATCCATTAAAATTATTATCATTAATCTGTATCAATGAATACTTCTTGACATGATGACTCCCATTAACAACGAATTTTTCAGACGAAGACAAGAGAAAATAAATAAATATCAATACATTGACTTCTTCTCATCACCCACCTAATAACTTGCAATCACTAACAGAATATCTAAAGCTTTCGAAGGAGAACAATTTGCATTTTCAGGCACTAAATTTATTGGATTAGTACTTGGCAACAGATTATCAATCATTGTTTCACGCCAATGGCTACAACAGAAATTCAAAAGGAGCTCATAAAATATTTTTAGAAGAATAAGATTTAAAAGTTCTATCCAAGTCATGCATACAAATATGTCAGGAGAAAAGGATAATGTCTTTGTGCAACGAGGCTGCATTAAAACTTTTTCAATGATTTTTTTCTAATTTCTGCAATCTTTCATATATTCACACATTCAAGGCTTCATACATTCTATAATGCGTGTAATAAATTTTGTTTTCCATAGAGCAAGAATTGAATACCTAACTTCCCACCTTTCAAAATATGCTCAAGGCACAAGAGGCAACAAAACACATTTGCTTAATGAAATGAAAAATATTAATTAACCTATGCAACATATTACGATACGTGATTAATATTTCTTCTTACTCATGAATCAAAGAATCCCAAAAGAGTCCTACTTTAATTGCTTATCCCAAATTCATTGTCTAGGAAGAGAAAATTACAATGAATTTGAGTTGGCTCTTGATTGTGTGAATAAGAAACAAATATACTTGGACAGATGACCCAATTAAGATCAAAATCAACACAGACCTTTTCTCTTCCATAATTTCATTTAATGGAAAGTAATTAGAGTGCTATATATAGTTACCCTTTGTGCAATGAGCTATCCTTGCCTAAAACTAATAAGAAAAAAGGGAGAATATATAAAAGACAGAAAGAATACCACCAAATCATTATATTGGTCAATGATCAACAATCCAACAAACCCACTGTTTTGGATTGAAGATGAAGAGTAGGGTTTTGGCTGTGAGTTTTTAATAGGAACCCAAAATGGCAAGGGGGACAAAAGGCAGGATTACATGGGGGAATCCTCAATTAGATAAATACCAATTTTTTAAGCTGTCCTTGTGTAGTCGACTTCAATATGTTGCATTCATGCAAGACAACCAATCAATTTGTTCATAGCCACATAATTTCTCTTCTAAAATAATTGGAGAAAAAACCTGTTAGTTGCTTCAAAAGCCCATGAATGTTAGAAAAATAAAAATAAAGGGCAAGACAGCTAATTAGCTTAGCCTCAATAGAATATGGAGTACTAATGTCCAAACAAAACCTATAAAGAAAAACGAATATAGCATTTAAAACAAAAAATATGCCTCCTTAATTACGTTATCTTCCTTCTATATAAAATTCGTTATATGATGTGTATTTAATAGCTAGATGCATTTACATGCTCATAAATCACGTTAAATGTCGTATAATAATATATAATGGAAGGTTGGGTGAGGGGACAAGAAAAATAAAAGGTGACAATTAATAGGCCATGATATTAGATGTTATCAATAAATACAAATGAGTTGACAGGCCGAGTTTGAAAAGATTGACCTGCGTCTCTCTCCTCCATCCATCAGAGAGCAAAATCTCAGATTCTCCTTGTCTCATCTCATTCATCATCCCATCTTCAATGAAACTGCAACTTCTTATCAATGATCATTCAAAGCCTATAAACAAAATCCCAATAAACCAAAAAAAAGAAAACCAAAAAAAAAAGTGAAAAAAAAAGGAAAAAAGAAAGTACTGACAAAAGCGTATTATATAACTCAATTCCAGTGCTTGCTTGTCTTTTGTTCATTCATCATCATCCATTGACATATATTCATTTAGAGAAATAGATATCGATCATATATATGAATATATATATATATATAGAGTTGTAGTTGCTGTCGATGGATGGAGCTGGCTAGCTAGGTGGCTAAAATTCCTGAGAGTGGTGATGGTAAATACTCGGATCATGTCGATTAACGGCTTCCCTTTGGCTCTGGTGGCTTGAATCATCGTCACCGTCCATTCTTGATGACCCCATTTGATGATGATGATGATGAGCAGAATTACCTGTACCAGCACCAAGATTGAGATAAACCAATCTTGAAGAATCTAAATTAAGGCTGTTGTTATTAATAGTAGCACTGCCGCTACTACTATTATTATGTACTTCTTCGCTGCAGCAGCTCATCGGCGGTGGGTATATAACAGTAGCAGTAGAAGAAGAAGGCTCGTTTAAAATACCTTCTTCGCGGGAAAGAACCAAAGCCGCTGACTGAACAAGCTCTAGACAGAGTCGTAGTTTATTTGGTTCAATGTGGGTCAATCCCGGGACAGCTCCTTTGAATAAGAAATCTGAAGTTAGGGTTCTTAGAATGTCCAATGGAGTCACACCATCAACGGTTCTTACGTTAGGGTCAGCATGATGATCAAGAAGCACTGCCACCATATCCGGAGACACCATCTCTGCTGCTATGTGAAGTGGTGTTTTCCCCGCCGGCCCGGCCGGGTAGTTTACGTCGGCTGCTCCGAGCTCAAGCAAGGCCTTAACCACTTCTCTGCTGCAATTTTCGACCGCGTAATGAAGTGCTAATGCTTCGTCAAGATTTAGGCCTTCTCCCATTACCATGAGCTTGACGAGTTCTACATCGGAAGAGTCTAAAGCCCTTCTCATTCGACGTATCTTTTGGTCCTCAAGATCAGCAGCCGCGGCAGCGGAGAGATCGTGGTGGTGGTGATGATGGTGATGGGAAATTAGGGACCGGCGAGCAAGTGATGATTTGTGCCTGAGATCTTCGATCTTGGCCACCACTTCGATTGGTAAGTGTTTTGCAAGCACTTCTGGTGGCAGGCCTGATTTGGCCACAAGGTGAGAACAAGTAGTCCAAAGTTGGTGCATGTCTTGTTTTCTTGAAGCTATAAGCACTTTCATTACATCTTCAATTGAGGCTTTCTCTACCATGTTGGCCAATTGCTTCTGTTGAAATTCACCCAAAAACAAACAACAATATTAGAGAAAAAAATGGAAGGTATTGCAGAATGTGTATGTTTCTTGCATTTTTATGTTTGTAATGGGTGCTTTCCAATCTTACAAAACACCAAATGAGGATAGTAAATTTTTGGGAAAGATTTGGTGTGCTTACTGTGGAAGACATGACTGTAGATCAAGATCTAAATATAGAAGGTCTTGGGCTTGCAACATTTAGATAAGCAATACCCAATTCAGAAACTTGAAAATTTTTATAGTACATGAAATCAAGATAAGCTTAATTAAAGCTATATATATGTATTTTTATTGATATTGTTTGACATATATATAAAAGAAAAATAAGATTAATAAAAACTCTTAATGAAAAAGAAAAACTATAAAGAGAAAGAGTTCAAGGAGTACATAAACAAGAACTAGAAATAAAAGTCTAAACCCATTTCTGAGAAACCAGAACAAAAAATTAACCAACAGAACATAAGACAGAGAAAGTACTGGATGAAAAATTAATAAAACCTGAGTAAGCAATGCAAGCTGTTCGACACCAAAGTATCTAGCGGCAGCAAGAGTGTCAAGAGCAAGATCAACGGCTGACGTGCAATGAGTGTGCCAACAACCTCGTTCACCACAATTAGGCCTCGGTTCATGCTTTTGAGGCACAATAGAAACCTGACCACTATAAAGAAACTGCAAAAGCAACAAGAACACTTCATAACCAACTGAGTTCACCGGAATAACACCGGTGGGTCTGGACGCCGGCGAGGGGGGTCCTTGGTTGATACGGGAAGCAGTAGCCGGGTCAAGTCCGGATGGTGGGTCGGGTCCACAAAAGAATTTCCTGAAGAAGAGACTTCTAGCCGCCAAGATGCACCTGTGTGCGTGTACTAAGCGACCCTCTACACTGAAAGTCACATCAGAGAAAGCTTGGCCATTGATCAGCAAGTTTAGATAATCAAGTGAGAGAGATCTTAATGATTCTTCAAGAGTCATCTCCTCACTTATATATCTTTTTCTCTTTTTTTTTTCTGTTAGGGTTATGTGGAAGCTGTATTTTGAAAGAGAAAAAAGAGAGTTAATAATAATAATAAGAGATAGAATTTTTCATTTGAGAGGCTTTTGGTTTTGTTGCTCAAAGGATGATATATGATGGTTACTGTATTGTTTTTGAGGGCAGAGAGAGAGAGATTCGCTTCTTCGATGGATAGTTGTTGTGTGTGTTGTGGTGTTGGCTATTTTGAGAGAGAGAGAGAGAGTGAGTGAGAGAGAGAGAGAGAGAGAGAGCAATATGGGTGGCTATTCTGGGCGGCTGAGCTATTTAAAATAGAAGATGGCAAATTAATTTAATAATTGAAAAATCAAATTAAATTAAGAGTGAATCAATGAGGGAGACCGGTAGAGAAAGAAATGATTGTGGAAAAAGGAATTTGTAGTTAATTAATTGGATGTTGTATGAAGACTTGTCTTCAACGTTACTGTTGTTTATATGTTATTAGTGTACTGAGCTAATTTCTCCAGTTTAATTTTCTACGTGTAATTTTAATTTGATTTGTTTCCAAAGAAAGTTCTGCCCCCTCCTTTTGTCTTTAATACTATTATTAAGAGAGTAAAGTTTCTTTCTCAAGTATTAATACGTCTCACAAGAGCAAGCCTCTTTAAAATTGTTTTTAACATTATAATTAATTCGGTCAAACTCTCTCAAGCATTTTGATTGATAATATTTTTTTTAAAAAAAAAAGGTGGATAAGTTTTTTTTTTTTTCCCTCTATTCTTAAGATTTACACTTAAATGGCCAGCTAAGAAAACTGTTGGAAACAATCAAGCCCCTAGAGACATTGGTAAGATTATTTATGTTAATGAGTAATTAGCTCGTGTTTCGCTATTCAAAATGTATATAATTATTATAAGATGAGAATAGGTTAAGGAATCATGATATTCTTTACGACTTAATTGTGTTGACTTCAAGACTTAATTAATGTGGTCATGGCCATTATTTAAAGCTTTGATGAGCTTCTAACGACTGCTTTGCAAATCCATTACAATAAAAAATTTATCACTCAGTTAATTAACTGTACAAAATAATAGCTCGATCACATGAGTTATGAGGTTGTGATTAGGACACGTATATATTTTAGGATTTTCTAATCATTTTAAAAGTTTCGATTGGAATCATTTCCCCCTCAATTTTTTTTAATTATTCTTCTTTGTTCATTTTCTGTGTGGTTAAGCTACGAATGAAGTACTCTATATTATATTTAATTTAACAAATTCACAAAAGCTTGTTAAAATTTCATTGTAAATTGGTATGGATTTATCTCTGTTTTTGTCATTGTCATTTCTAGATGCTAATTTTCTTTTTGATAAATATGATCGCACATCACATAGTCGTGGACAAATAATGTTATTAGTTGAGCTATTTTTACTTAAAATTTTAACATAAATTTTGAGTAATTGATATTATAAAATTTAAATATTTAAATAAAAAATAACATTTAATTGTGTCAACTCATTGAATTTCAAAAGATCAATGATTCAATGGAGTTAAAATACCCCTAATTTTTCTGGGTTATTTTAATCATTTCACTAAATTAAAATATTTTAGTCTTTTATCATCCCTTAGTAACCCTAATACCCTTGTATTAAAAAAAAAATGTCATCTCCACAGGAGAGAGAGATATCGGCAAATAAGTGAAAGAAGGAAAGAAGAAGTAAAAATTTGTCTTCTTAGTTCAGTCACAACAAGAGGGGAATTAATGAGATCAAAGTTGTGTCAATTGAAACGGGTATTGTGTTGAAAGAGAAAATTGGAGGTAAATTTCAATTCTTAATTTTTATTAATTGTTATAGAGAAGCATGAGTAGATTATAGTAGTAGAAGTATAAATCTAAGATTTTGCATGAACATATGTTGACAGTATTTGGAAAATCAAAATTAGTTTGTACAAATTACTATGATTTTTCAAACAATCAACATATTTCCTTACAATATTTTATATTTCTACTTCTACTACTATTATCTTATCATGGTTCTCTATAACAATTAACAAAAATCAAGAATCGAACTTTACTCCAATCCTATCTCAGCACAATAATTGTTTCAATTGACACAACTTTGATCTCATAAATTCCGTTCTGGTTTTGTTCATGACTAAACTAAGAAGAATGGCTTTTTTGTTTCCTTCTCTTCTTCTTTTCTTTTCTTTCTTCTTCTTCTTTCTTTCTTCACTTCTTTGATGATGTCTCTCTATTGCAGACATGGCATTTTTTTTTCTCTTTTTATACTAGGGTCTTAGCTT
>NW_006261964.1:22569944-22617956 GCF_000493195.1 Citrus x clementina | reverse complement strand
AAAAAAACTAAAATACCCTTTAATCTAAATGGAAATGATTAAAATCCCCCTAAAAATATTAGGAGGGTTTTATAAAAAGTAAACTTTTTTCAATATATTTACAAGTTAAAGGCTAAAGTATGACCTAGCAAGAAAGATAAAATATGAAACATAAAAAATAACAACGACATTTTATTCAAAATTTTTTAATATGTCTAATATTGGTTCTAAAATATCAAGTGATGTTTGATTTCTTCCACCCTAAAAAGCTTGATAAAGCAGGCCCTCTCACTTTGTTTTATAGAGATACGAGGGCAAGGAAAAAATTTTAATATTTTAACATCATCTTTCCATTTGTTTTAGAAAGTGTCAAGGTAAGGGAAAATTCATTTTTAATATGCAACTTCAAATTATTCTGACATTAGAAAAAAGTTTATTTTTCCCTTTTAATTAGTGGTTAGACATGGATGAAATTAAAATTACATTTGTGATATGATAAATACTCTCAGCATACTATTGAAATCTCTAGATTAACAAGCTAGTCAACAAAATGTGGTAGTATTACCCAACATAACATAATTAAGCAACATCATCTGCTATCATTACACATTATATATATCAAAGAATGACACAAATAACAACATAGGCCATCCTAATTCTTAACCTTTCATTTTCTTTGTTGGGATCTCACTCTCAATCTCATAAGAAGAAACCGTAGAGGTATTGTTTGGATCACACAGCTTGTTGGTGGTTGCTCAGATAAACCAACATACTAATTTGGAATCATCTATATAGAGCCAAAGTATTGTCTCATAATTAATCAAATACCGATTCATTACTCAAAAAAAAAAAAAAAACAACTAATAGCTAACAAAGATATATAATCTTTATTCCAAATTTATTAATCTTTAAAGATGCACCTCATTCATCAGTCATCACAATATAATCTGATTAGGAAGGATCTTGTACCTTTTTATACTAAATGAAATACATCAAGACAACGTTATATATGCATTATGGGCTTATGTATATGTATATACTCATCCACTTATCTTGTGTTTGATCTTATAATTATAATATTCTTTCTTAAGTTATAGTGACAATTCATTTCTCTTTCCACCTATACGAGGGTTTCTATCCCCAAACCTCTTGTTTCCGCTCAAGAGATATGCCTAAAGAAACTAATTCACACCCACTTCGTAATTAAAAATACTGCATAAATGGGATATTGTAATTAGACATGAGAGTTAATTATATTTGTAAAGTAACAAGATTAATAAGTGGAAAAAATTAATGCATGGATAACAGAGAAATGGAATTTAAGGAGTGGACGGGGAAGGTGTAGGGACAAAGGGGCATAGGGAACCGTGTCGGCTTCATATTATTGGGGCTGATGCCCCCCATCAGAAACATTAACAATACCCACATTACATCAAAGTTTATTTAATTTTTTCTGAACCACAGCCTGCACGTGAGACAACACTTGGCACGTGGATTAATTGGTGGGGGTTTCTAAAACTAGAGGGCAGACCGGGCCACCCAAGAACTCTTTGTTACATGCGCCATTATTTATGGTGTAGGATTTAACGAGTAAAATGAAAGCCTATTCTTTTGCCCTTCTTTATTTTTACAGTTTTTCTTTTATTGTCTTTTTTTATTTTTTAATTTTTTGGCAAATACAACAAAATCCCATCGATTGACAACACATCTACCTGACTGTCTTATGATTTCAAGACCCCCGATTTGACGTTTGACTTGTCTTTTCATAGTCTCTTTCTCCCTTTGTCCTTTTTTTTTTTCTGTCTCTCTACAATATGAATAAATAAAGGAAAATAATTTGTACAGAAACATAATTTTGCCAATCCTATACGTGTCAATGGTGTGGTGTTAATTGGTACACTTTTCAGAAAAGCAGAAGATAGCTCGTAGCAAGGAGGGCGGGTGTGAATGCAGTGTATGCTTCTTCCTTCATGCTTGTTCCATGATGGGGACCTAGGGTTTTCTTGCTAGCTCTTTGTTTGTACTCTTTTTCTTCTCTTCTTTTGACTTTTAGATAATAACTGATGCCTGATGCAATAAGTATGCCATATAACTTGTGAAAGACTGATATCCCAGTCGGCTAATAATAATTTTTGAGCTGGATATATAACGCTTGAACACTAAGTCTTAATGCTAGTTAACATTTAAGTTCAAGTTACGCCAATACTTATTCTTTGTAGTATCAGACTAACTACGTATACATACTCGAGAGAAGAAGTAGCGGCCTACACTGAGAGCAATTTGTAACATCTCATGATAATTTTATTCATCTTATTAGATCGAATCTTAAAAAAGGAAGTAGCTAGATTTATTCTGTGGGGATTATGATTCACCTTGCCAGATCAAATGACTAAAAAGGAGCATTTAATTTTCTTCCAACTATTGAGAGCGGATTTAGTTAGTTGGGTTCAAAACTGAAAAAGTTAGCAAAATAATTATTTATTTATTTATTAACTCACACACACCAAATTGAAGGCTACTCCTTACCATTGGAGCTAGATGCTACACATATAAAAAATTTATCCCAAATTTTCTTCTCAAATGATGTGGCATTTATCAATTGGATTGTAAGGTAATGCATTTAAGAGTAATAATAGACACCCCAAATTTCATCTCAAATGATGTGTTATTTATTAAGTGGTCTATAATTCTTTACAAGATTTAAATGAATTAATTGTATTATCTATCAGCTAGTTGATGAATGACGCACCATTTATGATAGTTTTTTAGGATAAAAATATTTATGATGTGTAGTACTATGTAACAATCCTCATGCATTTAACTGACTTATTTAACTGACTTGATGATTGTCAAAATTTACTAACCACTAAATGATGACACATTATTTGAAAAATAATTTGGGATAAAATTTTGAAATATGTATCGTTATTCCTAGAGTTAGATCTTGGCTTCAATTAAAAAAATTAAATTAACTTTCAATTCACTATTATTATTCAATAGGGCCTCCAATGTCCAATTTATACGAAAGACAATGAATGATTTAAACAGACAATATCCAAATATGATAATTGGGGATTCTTCATATTTTCATTCCACAATTCAAATATAATAATTGACAATTCTTCATATTTTCATTTCACAATAGCCATAAATTTTACCAACTTTGTATTTTCTAATGGCTAACGATTCTTGCTACATGAATATCATAATACTCTTGATTTTGATGTTTAATTGAGAAGTATCTTCATCTTATGCTTATCACAATCACTAGGATCAATATTGATTCATTATTTGATTCCTATCACAACTATGCTATTATAGATATCCTAAAAAGAGGTTCTAATACGCTTTTAATTGTAAATATTAGTAAATTATAATATGATTCTATGTAAAACAAAAATTCAGTGATACTTTAAATTAAAAAACTTTACTTTTCAAAAAAAAAATTAACTGAAGTACACAAAAGCAGTTTACATTAATATTAACGCATATGGTCAATTGGAAATTGGGTGATAGATCTTGTGTCGATACTCGACATTTGTAACAGTTATTAAAAAAGAGATTTCCAATTTAAAAGATTTGTGATGCAACAGCCAACAAGTTTGTATTGTTGATTGTGCCGACTGCAATAACGCTCTTTTAGCTCATTGGATGAGCTTTTTGTCATACGAATAAAGTTGGAATTCTTTTTTTCTTCTTTTTTTTTTCTTATGTGAATGCGAGAAGCTTAAGTTGGAAGATTAATAAGTAGATTTCTTTTTGTTAATTATCTAAAGACCATTAACTATGTAAAAGAGTAAAAGTGAGAAAGTGGTGAAAGCATTCATAAACCCCGAAGGATAAAAGTTTAACCCTTACGAAGATTCCAATGAATAATTTAGCCAAGAGGGATTCTTGAGGAAGTAAAATTGGGTAAGATGCCATATTAGGAAATTGTATGATAAGATAAAATGTTTTGCACCTAATTAATAGAGTGCAAAAGAATAGTGTGACAAATATTATAATCCAAGTTGGTACGAGGGAATATTTTAACTTTCATCACACTCAACTATATATATAAGAGTCTCAATATTATCTAAATTTATTTGAGATTTCTTTTCACTTCATGAATATAACATAAACTATGTAATGTAATGCTATAGATTTCAATATTTGATTCTTAATCATTGTGACATTCATTCATTAAATGGTATAATAAAATAGTGTGTAATTTTATATTTATCATATAATAAATGAGTAACATATAACAATAGGATTCAAGTTAAGACTAAAATATTAAAATTTTTATATTATTATAAATTAAAAAAAAAGTGCAATCAAGAAGAGGACGTAGAAAATCGAAAGAGGCCAGGAAACGCTAACTAAAATTTACAGTGAGTACACCTCATCCTATTTTCAAAAAGAAAGATGTTGATCTTATGAGAAGAAATGTTCCAACAAGTATCATAGTAAAACAATAACAAATTATTACTAGTAAATAAATATTGGATCTACAGTTTTTAATTATCTGGTATTGACTTTAAATGGTACTATTATTTGAAGGTGTCTGAGAATATTTTCATCTTTCATGATCATTTAATCCCTATGCTTTATGCAGACTAGACTCTGCACCCAATACCCATTTGAACTTTCATAAAAATCCGAAATATGTATATATTTTTGGGGGGTGGAGATTATTCTTGGTTTAACATTATTTTCTCCTCCAATCAAAAAAGAAAAAAAAAACACAGTATTCCTCTTGCTCCATTGGTGAACATGCCTTCTCACTTCTCAGTATCACAACAGTGATCGTATCAGCAGATGGGTCAAGGTCAAGACTCAAATGTAAATTCCGAAGTCACATTGGTCTGGTATTGGCGTTTTTGGACAAAATAGCTTGCCCTTCGTACAACCTTCAAATGGATGCAGTGAATAAACAAAAATAGTGAATAACTAGCCATACAGATGGACTACAAAGGATTTAAAGATTGGTAGCTACCTAGCTAATAACTGGCACTAGAGCTAGTAGCTAACAGCATTAATTGTAAATACACGCTTCAATTGTCTATTCCTATTCCTATTGGAAATGATGTTCCAATTGCTGTAAAGACTTAAGTCGTGTAAAAATCCAAGCGCATCTGAAAAAGAGATGTGACATTTGGTCCTTTTTGTCCGTTGATATGTCCTTTCAGCCTTTGTTTTTCCCTTTTACCATCAATCTATCATCTATCATCATCTTTCACCTATGTATGTGTATGCATGAATGATGAATGGATCGTCTCTCTTTCCATGCACAACACATGATGTTTCACCTTGTAAGTTGATTGAAGAATTAAAGTTACGCACAAAGCAAACATATAGGGACTTGTAAGTGTAGAAGTAGACTGAACAATATAAGGCACTAAGTTGACAAAACTTTGGAGTGACACTGCATGTGACAATTATCTAAAACAAGGATGTGCATGCCGATTTTAAAGAATCAAAATAAACTTTGAATAATTTGAAATGCCTAATTTGTGCAAAAATATTGAAGGATATAAATGCAAAATATTCAAATTTAATAATTTGGGGATTTTCCATATTTTCATTCATAATAGTTGTTATTCTTACTATCTTTGGATATATATATATTGTTTGATTGTGGAGGATCTTCATTTAATGCTAGTTTTGATATTAAGGATCAAACTCATGTGATCTTCGAATGTGACAAACGTTTTTGGCGGCAAGGCAATGGCAGAAAATTATTCAGCAGTCAAAAGACCAATAAATGGTCAAAATCAGAGTATAGAAGCCTAAAATCATACCTAAATTCATTCAAAGCATTGCCTAACTCAAGTCATATCATAAAGTACAATCTACATAATCATCAAATTAACTAACATCAATGAATATCAATGGTACATAATTGAATTTGACTACTAGATTGCTTGTCAAAATCCAAAACCTTCAGGTTTTCAAAGAATTCTTTGGCAGCTAATTTTTTGATTGATTGATGTGAGCGGAGCCCCTTATTTGCGGCAGAAAATTATCACTATTTGTTTCAAAACTTTTAGTAGAGAAAACATTTCTACTACTAATCAATTGGGGATCTTGTAGAAGCCCTTGTCACAATTTGAGTTGATAGCTGTGTCCCTCGTGCAATTAAGGTGATACGACAATGTTTTAAAACATATCAGTCCTAAATCAGTGTGACATTCCATATTAGAATACAATATCTTAATATAAAGATTTGGCAAAGCATATAATTACTCTAATAAGATGCAAATAATGCCTCGAATTTGAATATTTTTAAGTCCTCCTATTGTACCATAATGCATTGTTCTTTAGTCTTTTCTAATGTTGCTCTTATATTTAATTTAAGGAGAAAACGTCCATTGAATCCGAATTTGTTCAGTGCTATATCCTTGCTGAAACCTAAATGGTTTGAATTTTGGGTATAAGACTACAAATTACAATTCAAAGCTTTATGGGATAATTACTTGAAGGTTGAAATTCAGGCTAACAAATTCTTCTTCTAGGCCATTCTTTTTTGACGAAAAAGATAGAAAATAGTCCAACTAAATCAAGTTGATTGAATGGTTTAATTTACAATGATAAGGATGAGGTTTGACTTTGACTTGGGACTCTTATGTGGAACCCAATTGAATTGTGTGGGCCTCTAAATATCAAATTTGAGTTGATGATTTGATGTTATGTTATTGGGAAGTATGAAAAACTCCATATATGAGAATTGAAGAAGTGGGTGAGCGTCATATTATTTTTTCCCCTTTCTTTTTTTTTCTTTTCTTTTCTTTTGTGGAGAGTAGGGTCAAAATACCACAATTCATTTTTCCATAAATGTGTGGTGGTGCATATGGTGGAAAATATGAGAAATGGAGTATATATGTATAATGGTGTCAGCTCAAGGCCTTCACATCCATTAGATAATCATTTAAATGCACATTCCACCAATTAAGAGGCTCTCAGTCACAGCTCCCTCAAATTCATTCATTCTAAAAGATCCTCTAGGGTTTCAAAGAAGACTTTTAATTTCTTTTTATTTTCATCCAAATGGAATTAGGTCGGCCAGTCTTGACTTGATTAAAGGTGACAAACACTAGGATTTGACATAATATGATGTTTGCCACATGAAGTATATTCAAAGTTGCCACATATAATATATATGCACATGGTCTTGGTGAGAATCATTAGCATTTTGAAATAGACTAGTAACCATGGATTTGAGTCTCAATCTTACCATATCAATAAGGGTTTGGTATTGAAGACAAGATAGATGCGCAATTTTCTAAGCAATCATGTTATCGTGCATGTTCAAATATTCTTTGTATACCCATCTGACAACAAGATTTTTGATTCTATTACGTATAATTATTAAGTGTAATTAACTAGATTATATTATAAACAACTATATATGTTCATAATTAATGTGTATATAATAATATTTGCATGAGACGACTGCATGGGGAAAGAAGACAACAACTATTCTCAATTGGTGCAGTCATGTAAAGAAACGGCTATTATTCTACTGTATAAGTTAAACAATCAAATTTAGCATCGATTATAGCCATTTGTTCCTTTGTTTAGATCCCTAGTCATCACAATTTACTTTTTAATGATCACTGATGACAGTTTCTTAACGGCACAAAGGGCAAGGCAAAATCTGATTATTAGATAAGTATTAATTTAATTATATTGATCGCCAGCTTTGTTCCTAATAACTGCTTCCAACATTATTACATTTTTAATAATTTTAGACCCCTTCATTGCTTCTAATCTTGCCCTTAAGCAAAATGAGTATGTAATCACTTCAATTAACCATTTTTATAATAACTTCCATTGTTAGTTTTAATTTTCTTTTAACTTTTGTAGCATGAAAAACGATTCAATGAACTAGTAGAAAACCAGATGTTTCAAGTCCCTCACGTATACATTATAAGATTGATTTTTTTTCTAAATCCCTGTCTATTATATGTGCAAATATTTAGACTGTGCCAATAGATTTTTTTTTTCTTTTTTAAATAACTTTTGTAGCATCATGTTCTGCCGTATACTATGTCATAGCACTAAATATTTTAATAATCATAAGTCATGGCCAGATTACTCTTCAGGCAAATAGTGTTTAGAAATAGCTTTAAAAACTGTTCTTAAACTATTGAAATGATTTCCAATAACTTCTAGGTATGGAATACACATTGGGCATGGCATTGTGTTTCACTCATTACTTCTTGAAGACTAAATCATCATGTTTACCAAAAGAAAAAGACTTAACTGAAGAAAGCAAACTAAGAAAGCAACAGGTAAAAGGGAGTGTGTGCGTGTGTGTGTTTGTATAATAATGATGATGATGATGATGATAATATATGTTGCCCTAATACATTAGATATCTGAAAGTATAAATATATGGTCGATAATGTGTACATGTTGCTATTAATTTGCCATTGACAAACGAGTGTCCCATTCCCATAGAAGAAAACTTTAATCGATCAATAATAATCTTTTACTCCCCATCAAAAAAATTGAATTACAACAGGTCCCACATTGATCAAATTGCCCAGCTTACTTCATTGACTAAATATATTATAATTAGGTGTCGGCTACCGCAATGGTGCATGCACAGATGTTTACCACCTAGCAATAGATCACAAATCACAATGTATTTTCATAATTTTTTGGGGGAAAAAAAGGAGGCACATTTCGCTCTCCTCTAAATATTGTTATTATCGCTTAGGTCTCTAACAAATTTATAATTGCTAAACCCATTCATTTTGATAAAGTTTAATTAATTATTTGGCATAGATCACATTTATCATTCATTAGCATGTTTTTTATGTTACGGTTTTAAGAAATGGATAAAATTAAACATAAAAAATTTATCTGGAACCTAAACATGCTATAGTAAATTTCATATATTACAATCAAGAATAAACTAAAAGATAAAAAACATAAATTTTAATACATTATAAGATAAAATATATTAAATTAGATTATATATATATTAATTTAACTTGTCCTTAATTTTTATATAATCAGAGGTCCTTAATTAAAAAATCATTCAACTAACTATATAACGAGGTCAAAATGTCATTATATTCCTAATTTTAAACTATATTTTCTCATAAATTTCTTATATGTGATATGCGGATTTCTCAAGGAACAATATCAATTACTATAATATGAAATTTTGATCCCATTGCCAAATAAGGTTTAATATGTAGAAACAATTAATTAACTAATTACCTAGAGTAAGCTTGCAGGCCTTTAGGAGACCAGTTGCGGCTTAGATTAAAAAATCAAAATAGAGAAGGGGAAACCCACTTTCTTATACTTGTTTGACCTCCACCAACTAGGGCAACCATTGCCATCATGCCATAGCCAAGCACTCATTTTAAGTGGGAATAAATTTGTGGCGCTCCCGTCTATCCATAACCAAATTTTCTTTTTAAGGGTCCCATCTTTCATTGCAGATTAAGGGGTTTATTTTATTTATCTTTTTTTTTTTCAGCAAAAATGGAAAAGCCTATAGCTGCAAGGAGCCGTTTGGGAATTTCCAAAACAGACATGATCTCTTTAAAACTGATGAGGCTGGATAGTTGAGATCATGGTTTCATCAGATGCAAAGAATTGATTAATTGAACCACAAGTTAGGTGGGGCCGTCGTTGTTCCTTTTCTTCCTAACTAGCCCCACAAAGGAATTCCAAGGGCAACGCAACTACTTAGTTCATGAAAGCAGTAGTGATTGTTAAGGATGCCAGATAAAAGCGTGTGAGATTGAAACTGTAGACTACTTTTACATAGATTTTATTTTTCCTGAAAGTGTGATCAAATCTTCAAAATCTTGTTTGATAAAGGCTGTCTCCAACTTCTAAAGCATTTCCTTTGCCTTTGCACCAATCAAACTGAGCTAAATTGCAGCATATATACAAAAGTCTTAGGTAGGGATACCGAATCATATATATTGCACAAGTGAAACTTGCATTATATGCGAGAAAATTATGCAGGGGACAGTTGGCAGAAACCCTAAACATCATCAATCAGTTGATGTATATATTTTGTAAGTTTGTAGGCGTAAGCTACGGTCCGTCCCCCCGGGCCGTACATCCCCATATTTCCATCGTTAGATTTAATAAACGGTTATGATTAATTTGATTTTTGCAACTTGGAACTTTTTCTACCGGTAACTAAAAAGTGTCGATTCGATTTTAAATGCTTACAATCAAGTTGTTGACATCCACATAATCTCTTTGAACGCACACGTTCTCTCTTTAAAAATTAGATCTTAGATCCCTCTGACTATAAAATTCCCACATCTTCTCACTTATAATTGCTTCCTCTCTCTCTCAACATATAAATATTTTGGGGTGGGATTTCCTTATTAATTTCAGAGTTTTTCTTGTATATAATTATGGTTTGTCTTCTCCGAGTCATTTTTTTTGTAAAACTTACAAATTTATACATTGAAGCTTAGGGTTTCTTCATTATTAGTTGTTATCAATCGATCAAAATAACTAATATGTACATGTTTCACATCCTTTCCACGTAATATGGAACACGATTAGGACTGGTCGAAATGATCAATTTGCACAATATCCCATAAAAACACAAACGCATATTGGTAAGGATATAAAAACTTAAGGTTACCACTTACCATTAGCTCAATATAAAAAAGGAAAAAAAATAAAAACACTGTATCGGAAATACATACATACATGATGTAACCAGTAGGAGGTGGGGGATTGATGGGTAAGCGTGAGAGATGCTGGTGCTTTTGCTTGGTGACTGATTCCAAATGATTTGACAAGACGAGGGTTAATGCATGTGAGAGATTTGATGTTGACATATGAACTGGCCTCGCCTGACCTTTCAATCCATCAGACTTCAGAGTTCAGACCAGACTCCTGAGACCACACCGGACCCGAACCCAACCCCATTTCTTCAAGCCTTTAACCCTTAAAAAACGGCTAAAGAACCGTACAAACACATAGAAACGGTCTATTTATATATACATATAAGTCCCCCACCCAAACCCCTCCACATAACTGACACGTGGCAAAGACCCATGAACACTCTCTATCTATACTGTTGAACATCTAGTAGTTTGAATAATATAAGTTGGCAACTGTTGTTGTTAATTGCGTGCACTGACTCCCACGTGCCAACTATTGACACTCTTTTACAGGCAGTCATTTAGACTTAACTTTAAAACTCGTGTACAGTAACAGTGGACTGGGAGAAAGAGAAGAGGCCAGGATTCATCACATGTCTCTTCTATCAAGATCAAATTAAGTCTTCGTATGATATTATCATTCCTTTTGTTGCCTTTTTGCCCTTTTATCTTTCAAATGGGTCTGGTATTCATTCATCATCCATCTTTCACTCTCTCTTAACTTGGACTGTCTCTACGTATAACATATGCTACATCCATTGAAATGATATTCAAGACTCCACTGAGTGAA
This sequence comes from Citrus x clementina, assembly GCF_000493195.1. NCBI lineage: Eukaryota > Viridiplantae > Streptophyta > Magnoliopsida > Sapindales > Rutaceae > Citrus > Citrus x clementina. The sequence goes on along the minus strand of NW_006261964.1, from coordinate 22,606,544 downwards.
CTTCAGTTATAAGCCCGTGACCACTAACATTTGATTTTTTCAGGTGTCAGGCTTGTCTTTGTAATTGAACGTGGGGAATTTTATTTGGATTTATTATTCAGCACCATCATCGTGGTCGTCGTCGTTATTATTATTATTATTATTATTATTATTATTATTATTATTATTATTATTATTATTATTATTAGGAGAGTGCTAAGTTAGCTGTAACTTATTTTTCACATAAAAATCATGTGAGTCCCACTATTGTGTTATTATTCCGTATGATTTTTGTATGAGAAATAAGTTACAACTCGCTATAACTTAATATTTATTTATTTTTATTATTATTTTTGTTATTGTTGTTTTCTTCTTCTTATATAAAATTTTATTAATATTGCAGTTGGAAATTCATTAGGACCTTTGATTTAGACAATATTTTTTTTCTATTCTATCTACTGATATTATAGTTAGAAGTATATGTTGATTAGCACAACAGTGAACAATAAAGGGCAAGCATGACATTTAGAAAAGGGCAAACTCCAAAATCAAATAAAGTTACTCTAAATAATGGAGAAATATATTTATCTTTTACCACAAGCATGAATTTGACCCTTTCCTTAAAATTGGGGAAGAGAGGTGAAAATTATCCAACCAAGGTGGTTCTTCATTACGCGTCATTATTATTTGTTATATACTCATATCAAATAAAGTAGTTCAACATAAATGTGTAAATGCTTAAAAGTATAAATTTGGAGCTGACCCTGGTCACAGTTGATTTGACTGTAAATACACTTTACTCCAATTATTTTAGTTCGAGTTATAATTAGGATAAGACCTAATTTTTAATGGGTGTAGTTTCTTATCACCAAACAAAACTTTTAAATATAACTAATAGAGTTAGAAATTTTAATTAACTAGATAGTGCCACGTGGACAACGTTATATGTTAGATCATTACTCTATAGGAAAATCATCTAGTGAGTAACTTCACCCATCATATGGTGGGCACTAGAACACCTATGTGACTTCATGTTATGGATTCAGATGATGCTAAGTAGCAATAATGCTTGCTAAAGCACAAGTGAAATTACTATTAAATCGCTACTATAGTCCACATATTTATGACGTATGTGTATGTTTGTTCTTGTTTTGTTAAAAACACATAAAATTTTCAATTTAAGACTTGAGAATGCAACTGCGTTAAAATACTTGTTAGGAGAGCTTTGCCACTTTAGTGGTCTTACTCGGCTCGAATTTGAATTAGTCAGATCCTAATGTGATTTTTGAATACTAGATGATTTAATACAAAAAAAACACAAAATCATTTCAGTATGTGCAAACAAAAAATAAAATATCGCCGAGGCTTACTGTTTCTTGGTGATCTTTCTTTGTATGTCAAAATTATACATTAGAAAGTGATTATAGTGACAACAAGAATAATAATAATAATAATAAATCTTCGCAATTGGGCCACCCTTGCCAATCTTTAGGTGGCATGGTTTCTGGATTATAATTTTTAACTTTGCTTTTACAAAGCACGATGTGCTTTTTTTAATGCCTCAAAACGGAAGTAAGAAATGAGCTTTTAGAATTGAGAATAAAAGAAAGACAGAGATATTAGCAAAATTAGCAAGTGCAAAGGGTTATGCCAGAGTAAGCGAGAAATGCTTTTGAATCATCACGTATGTTTTTTAATTGCAGCAAAAAAGGGGGCATCTGCTATAATTAATGAAGTGAAATCTTCTAGGACCTACAATTTATTTTTATAATTATAAAGCGAGAAAGATGTTTTCTACTGTAACATTTATGGTGCATTTAAGGTTTTGAACTATACACTTGCTAATTCTGATTAAATCAAGCTTTAGTGGTTGATTTAAATCAACCTTTAATATATTGATTCATACTCATCTCATCAACTTTATTTATGTCTAAATCAGGAAAAAATATTCTTCTTCTTTTCCTTTTCTGTGTGAAAAGTATTGGTTCATTAATCAATTAGCTAAGACTAACTATACATGTTCCATGCAATTAAAAAAAAATTTTTTTTTATCATTCCAAATTATTTCACTGTGATATTTATTTCAAACTTTGTATCATATGGAGTTCGTAACAATGTAATATACAAGATCCTCTCCTCATATATATGATCTTATCCGGACAAGCTCCAAGTCTATAATTAGTATAATTATTAAATCAAAATGTAGGAGTATAATTAAATCTCGGGTCTTGCTAAGGTATATTAGTTACACATTGCAGTCACTGCATTTTTTGTTATTGGTAATAATTTTTTTTTATTGTATTTACTATCTATACTTATATGAAACCCGCTAAAGAATTAACATGACCCTAAACAATTTAGTCTCCAAGTTCGAATTCTAAACCTAGAATTGAATGGAACCATGACCTGGTGCTCAATGAAGGCATGAATCTTGGTATGTGAGGATGCCACAATCAGTTATGGATGGTCTGATTGATAAGTCAAGGGTTTGAATGTCATGAAAATTTGATAAGTTCAAAGAGTTAGTTTAAGAATCAAAGAGAATTAAAGTCTCAAGCTAACTGCATTAAACTGATCTATCTTCTTTATTGGATGCGATTACATTATATAGGGATGGTTACAAGAATTTCCATCCCATAATTACCCTTGAAATTTTCGGAAATAAATCTCAAACCAAAATCAAATCAGAATTAATTACCTAAAAAAAGGCCTAATCTAAAGCAAATAAGGAAAGTCTCTTAAATGGCTTTAATGCTTTATATTAATTAAAATGGAAACTAGGTAATTAAAAGAGAAATAGTTGATTTGTCTCACCATTTGCCTTCTCAAGAAATAGGAAAGTATCCAAGAAGGAAAGTAGCATATTTTCCAGCCATAATATGCAAGCTAACTTGCTAATGTCATGGTAGTGATTGTTCGAAAACTTTGAAAGCCAGAATCACACATTTGGTGCTCTGAATTAGGGTTGGCAATAAACTCCGGATCCGAATCTTCCGGAATCCAGATTCAGAAAAAATATGGATCTGCATGTTAAAAAATGCGGATCCGGATCTTAAAAAAAATGAGGATCTGGATCTTAAAAATCAAGATCCGTGCGGATTTGGATCCGAATCTGCATGCAAATGCATTTGAAAAACCGGATATCCGGATATGCATTATTTTATAATTAAATTATTTATTTAATTAAATTTCAATTGAAAAATGTATAAATTAAATTATTTATTTAAATGTATAAGCATAATTAACTCTATAATCTTCATTAACTATGAATAATAATAATAATAATAATAATAATTATTATTATTATTAGAAAATATTGTAATAAATCAGTTTACCTTAAATTATTTTTTTATGTTTGATTTATATTGTGAAATTATTGTTTGTGAATTTATGGTGTTATATGTTATTTATGTTGAATTGTTGATTTTAAATTATAATTGAATTTTATTCAATATTATTATGTAAATTATTAAATTTAAAATTATTATTATGCGGATCCAGATATCCAGAATATCCGTCCGCAATCCGTGCAGATATTACCCACATTCAGATTCGTATATTTTTTTTCTGGATCCGGATGCCAAAAGTTTAATCCGGATCTTGATCCGGATTTTGCCATCTCTAGTCTGAATATCATGTGTGATTTCTTCAATATGCCTCTACAAATTAGATTAAACCCAAGTTATTTGAATCAACCCATTAAATACTTCTTTGAATTTTTGCACGAACTCTTGTGACGAGTCCGATGAAAAATTGAATAGGATTTGTATATACCTCATCCCATGTGCTTGTAATAGCTTTGTCTTCAATCTCATCATATATGTTTGCACTGAATGTAACAGTAAATGTGCAACATGTAATGCAATGTTATTACTACTAACAAAAAATTTATTATAGAAAATAGAAAACTTGTGGCTACTGCACAATATAGTTGTTACACCATAGTTGAACTTTTAAATCTCATATACTAATACAAATATGTGGCATAGTGTAAAAACGATACTAAATATCATATTATCGTACCTTTCAAATTCCTGACAAAACATGTTTCCAATAGTTTATTCGTATTAATAATAGTCATGCATCTATTTAGAATTCTATTATAAGGAAAAAAAAAGTCCAAATAAACATGAATTCTAATCAAATTAAGAACAAAAATGATTCACAAAAAAAGAATATTACTGTAATACAAGATTTAAAAAAAAAAATACGAGAGCTTAGATTAAGAAACGTCAACGGATCCTAACTACCAGTAATAATATTCATTATGTCTGAAGTGAATTAGGAAGAAGATTAAAAGACCCCACTGCAAATTGGAGCAGATCATGAAGCTTTTGTTAATGAGATAAGAGTATGGTGAAATGTAATTTTCACAAGCTTTTGGCTAATTGAGATTTAAGATCGACATTATCTAAATTTTGGTATCGTTTTCACTTTTCGTTTACTTTATTGATTAGACTGCTAATAAACAAAGCAAAAGATATGCTTTTTTTAGCTGTTTGTCGATCAAAAATCTGCATTATGAGGATCATATTAACTGCATTTGCTGCAACCCAAATATGCACCTTTAGAAAAGATTGCAGATACTCATAATTATTGGAGCTAGCTAGTAAACTTTATGTCCGATAGGTGAGTTTGAATCATTTCTTAGATATTAAAGGAAAAAAATAACTATTATTTTTATCTAATTTTATTTAATTATTTATTGACGGTATACCTACGGAGAACAAAAGTTTGAATATTAGTGATGATGGCGCAACTACATTAGTCCGGCAGCAAAAATTTCAATGATAGCCAAATTTTACGTCAAAAGACACAGAAATATGTTAGTGGGATCTCTCGGTGACTAAAAATATTAATAAGCCTAAGTAATATGAACTTATTATTATTATTTATAATACCGTAATATTATACTGACCATAGGTTGTGCATTATATAATACAATATATTCTAATACAATATAATACAATTATTATAACGCAACAATATTACATGTTTGCTAAAAGCCTCATGCATTATAGAAAGTAGAAAAGTCCATATAATTTCATTATGTAGAAGCTAATTTGTACTGTAATAAAGCCTGAAACTTAGGAATAAGAGTTAGAAATATGAATAGGTGAAGGCGGCAACGACTAAAGAGTCAACCATTTTGGTGCAAAAATACAAACAAAATGGCCATTGGGTTTGGTTTGTGTGTTGGGGCAACTGAGTAAGGCCGACAAGCATGGGGCTGTCTTGTCAAATCACACTCAACATTCAACAAAGTGCCCCTCTCTTTTTACACATTCAAAGCTTTCTCCTCTCCCTCATTGGTGCCTCCCTTAAATTACCTTCAGGTCCCTCGTTTTATTTGTCAAAAATCAATGCATCTCAATCAGGGAAAATTTAATTTTAATTTAATATTTGTTGGGTAGAAATTGCTACCAACTTTTAATACGCAACTCTTACAAACTTCGAAAAATAAAAAAATGGAAAAAATAACAATAAAAGAATTTTAAAATACAAATCCCCGGTCGGAAACTCCTTTTTGTTCACTGTTGCCGGCGAGCAAAGAACAGCAGAACTAGGGAGAAAAGGCGGCCGATGGCTTAAGTCATACACATTGTGTACAATATTTTATTTTAGCTTGACCCAAGCTTTATAATATAACTTCACCAATTTAGGCCTTTTAATGAAATTAATCTTCCGCCACAATATGGCCTACTAAAACGCCTGTCTGAACCCCTAAATTAATATGGAATGTAAGCTTCTTGTCAATTGCCTTGTTAGCCTTGATTACAATTTTGGTTTTCCAGAAACGAGAATAAGTCAAAGCGGTGGCTCCTATAGAAAGAGTAAAAGGGTCAAGATATTAGAAGGTTAAACATGTACAGATGAAAAGATTAGTGGGCAATTAATAAATTACAAGACTTGTTGCCCCATCTTCATAAGATCAAGAAGCCATGCTATTGCAGTAAAAACAAAAAATTATAAATTAAAAAGGAGACTCAATGGTACAAAAAGCTATTGTAGGTTGTGGTAAATCATTCTATGAAGATACACTTCAGACAATTGCCCAGAACTTTTTTCTGCAGATTAGCACAGATTCCATTTTCTTCTCTCTATTTTCCAGAGAATGCAATTCGACGTCCCACAGAAACTTTGGAGCAAGATCAGAGATTCTTGTTATCAGAGATTTCTCATCTCGAATTATAATGAATCCCTGCATAAACATTAAGTTATAGGTAAATGTTTAGATCATTGGTAATTAGACATGATACTCTAGTAAAGAAAGCAAAACTACGTCGTCTCAACTAAATAGAGAGGAAAGACTGTATATGAGCTGAAAAGGGGACTATCGGATTATTAATATTACCAAAACAAATGCTTAGCTCTAGTAGGACTGTTCCTGTCTTGATCTATACCAGATGGAACTATATGAACGTACGGTATAATAACAGCCAAGGGCTTATGCACCAACACGATAAATTGTGCTCTCTGGTATTTGTGAATATCATCCACGTATTTTGTTTGATATGCTAATGACTGTCGATCTACTAATCTTAAGGCACAAAAATGAAGGCTGTGCTGGTTGGATAGGATTAGTTTTTCAGCTATTAAGATTAGGCCCACTTTATGATTTTAGAGACTTCATAAACCACATTTCAACTTTGCTAACATACACAAGGATGAAATTTTTTGAAACAATTACCTGCGGTCGTATTATACGGTCCATTTCCAGCATAATATCCTCCAGTGAGCAAACTTCTCCACGATTTTTGTAGTGGGAGAAGAGATGATTAGCATGCAACAAGTCGTATGTGCGTGGATAAGTTGAGAATGGCTCACACCTGAATTGCAACATATTTGAGTTAATTAACAATCAAGTAACTGTTGCAGGAAATCCGCATATTGCTAGCCAGTTGTCCATGGAAATTAGAAAAATGCAAACAAATTAATGATTGACTATTTCTTACCAATCATGAAAAGCACCTAAGATCCCCCTGTTGTAAATAGCAGACAAAGTATTCTTCATGCTAATAGGAACTATATTCATCACCCACACGGGTAACGAATTCAAAGCCACAGCAAATCCACCGCAATAAGCATTCATATCCATGGCATTTCGTATTTCTGTCTCATTCACATTCATCAGCTGCCAGTAATGACGAACTTGATCTTGCCAAAAGCTAGTGTCTGTTGTAAACTCCTCTTGAGTGATACCTATGGTGAAAAATGTTAAACTATCATATCATATAACACTGCTGCTTTCCATGACGTAATATTATCACTCATCTACTTCAATTTAATCGAAGTCAAAAAACAAGGTGTGATGCCACTGATCCAATCATGCTTTACATTTTAATTAACCCGAATTATCCGTTTAAATGATAACAAGACACATCTAGTACAAGAATTCAATACGAAAATCAGTTGAACATTTCATGCAAAAAGAAAGTTAAAAATAAAAATTCAAAAGCATTCCACAACTTCAGATATCCATGTTTTGCCCACATTCCTATTGTGCCATAAATTTATGTTCTCTTTCCTTGATCTGTGATTATTTGAGTATCTTTACAACTGATTCTAATTTGCTGCAATGGAAAATAGCTCCAGTCCAAAATGTTTACTAATTCATACAAAATAAAATAATTACTAGGAATCCTATAATTTGAGCTAGAAAATCATGAGCAAAAGTCCCTGGGGTCAAACACGGACATTATGAAATTAGTCCAACAATAAATTAACAGCCAATAAGCAAGCATCTTTAAGTATCAAGAATAAGCACAAAAAAGCCTTAGATTCTGCTTCAATCTTACGCATCAGAGATCGATGGTTACATTTAACTTGCAAATATCTCTGATGGTTACATTTAACTTGCAAATATCTCTGATGGTTACATTCAACTTGCAAATTGAATAAGTAGAGTAACTGAGAAACTTAAACAAAAACTAGCTAGTCCATGTTCATAAAAGGTACATACCTATTCTGCTGAGACTCTCAGAATATACAGAGAGACGCTCCGGTCTAGGAGGGAGTTTCTGGGAATTTGTTTGTGCACTGCTTATTTGCACACAATTTCCAAGAGGCGTGTTCCATGATGGTTTAAACTCATCAACAGCATCACAAACATCAATGAGCTTTAGATCTGCATTGTGCAAAAGGCAAGACTGGTTTTCTTCTTTGATCCAAATTGCAGTCTGAATTTTTCTAGCAATTAGTTTCCAGCACATTGCTGTAGTGAGGTTTACCAATTTATCCCAAATCAATGGATAATCTTTGTCTTTCCTATAAGCAGGTGGAGCCGAGTACACAAAATATCCGTTAGGTCGTAGAACACGGTCAACTTCCTTTAGTAAAATACCATCTGCAGTAACCCAAAATAAGTATAATGACAAAAAGTCAGTAACAGAATAAACTCTACTAAAATGCAAAATAAAAGTACCTTTACCATCACATCTTTAAATTTTTCCTATTACCAAAGAGCATGAAGCAAGGACAACCATATTCATGAAAGTATGTACTCTTATAGGATGAATGTTCCACTACAGAGAATTATAAGTCTTAATTTTTATCACAAAATCCACTTTGTTGTTTACCACATCATATGATCATGTTAAAAAATATAGCAACATATTATAAAATAAATCTTGGTAATATATTATAAAATATATCTATAACACACAAGCACTATACAAAACTAATTTTGTAATATGGTTGACGGTATTACTTCTATAAAATTACAAGTATTTCCTATTATATTCTGAACCTCCGAGCCACTTCTCTTATATTTGGGTCATCAACTCAAATTTACTTTTCCATAGGAACCCACAGACTGTGGACATCCAAATCCACAGATCCAAGATACAACACATGCTTTTAACATTTGCTGAAGGGAAGTGACAAAATTATTCGGGAGAAATCTCTTACACTCCTCTTCAGAAGGAAATTCTCTACTTTATCAAATATCTGTAACTATCATTGTCATCATAAAAGCTATGATGAGAATAGCTTTACTGATTTTCAAGGAATGGGAGAATAACAAGCCTTTTCAAGAGTGAAATTATTTCTTCCCTTTATAAAACAGCATAGTGGATCCGAATGAGTATTGAGAGCAAGTAAAAATAAAAACCACTTAGAATAAATATCAACTAACAGTATACTGATCTTCTTTTGTGATAACGGAACAGAAGATCTTAGTGCAAGAAACTACAGAAAAAAGAGTTCAAAGACTTATCAAATTGCTAAAAGTGTATTACCATCCATAGCAATATGGGGTTGGCTACTACCCAGTAGCTCAAGCTTCCATGCATTCAAATTAAATCATCAACAGATATCCATTGAGAAATTACTACATCAAAGACAGCTGTGCTTACCAATCAATCATGAGGGAAGTGCTACACAATCAACATATATATGCTTTCTACATTTGAAGTCCCAACTACAAAAAAACTCAGGACCTATGAGATCGTAGATATCTTGAACCTTAAGAATTTAATGTTTAGTTTAACAGCTGGTCTAGAACCAATAGATATCAACAATAATGACAACATGGGGATACATAAACACATACTCAGACCAGCAGTGGAAATAATACATCTCTTCAAAGTTGTTCCAGCCACACATAAACTTTACAAGGCCATAACTCTTTTGATATTTCTAATTAATATAATGAATTGCTACTCCCTAACTTGATCTGGTTGCAAAGTCACTGGGATGGACATGCTCAGTACATATGCATTACAAAATCTAAAGCAACATAGGAACTTTATATAGAATGTCAGTGCAATATGCCTATTTGCAATGTATTTAAGTCCCAGCCACTAGTGGATGCTATAAATTCATCATTTCTAGCTATTCACTATCAGCAAAATGGATGACATATCACAGAAAGAATTTTTGAGAATTAGATCAACATGATAATTTATGCAAATAACAAGCTGCCTATCCAACACCTATTACTACTTCAGATAGCAAATACCATTCGCATGCCAATCAACACGACACCTTGAACAGTGAACCATCTCAAATGAGCTAGAAGGATAAGGAAGCTGTTTTGTGGACAAGGCAGAGATCATTGCACCAATCCCTCGCTCCAAAGCAAACTGAATCTGATTTTCATGTCCATCTTTGGGGGCAAAAGACATTGTTTGTATATCCAAGGGAAGAAGAAAAGCAGAGAAGCTGGCAACTCCACAGCCAACATCAAGAACTTGAAATACCCCTGCTGAACGCAGGTTACCTGTTTCATTAGTCATCATGTTTCCCAACCTGTGTCAAAAAAGAAAAGGAAAAGAAAGTTAACAATTAAGAAAACACGAACTATTGTGTACAGAAAACCCATGCAGAAGCAGAACTAGAGCTAAAGGCCAACCAAAGTTTTGCTTACAAATAAGTCCGTCCATTTTTTCTTTCGGGAAAAAAAAAAAAATAAATACAAAACTAGGCATTGTTTGTTACTATATACCTAAACAGCAATGAGAAGCATAAAGCAGATTTGAAGAGTCAGATTTGAGGGCATAAAGCAGACCCACTTAGTACACATTTCAAATTTTCTTCTATATAAAGTAACAATTGTTTTTCAATACTCAGATATGTAAGTCTTTTCAAATAACAACACTTTCTCAGAAAAATATATATATATATATATATACAGCAGACAAATGAACTTTTTTCTCACAGTGAAAATGAGGAAAAGAGCGAGCGAGCGAGCGAGAGAGAGAGAGTGAGAGAGAGAGGAGCATCTATCAAATTAAGTCAATCGTAATTACCTTTGAATATATTCAGGTGCCCCATGCTTGAAATGAGTACCACCACCAGGAAACCACCACAATTGACCTTTCTCATGAACCCAATTTTGTCCTCCTTTCACTTCAGCAAGACGTGTATGATTTACATTGCTTTGCCACACATAGTCCCTGCTGGTTGGCCATCTTATAGGAATCTTATAATCTTTTGGTGGAGGCACCAAGCAGAACAATCGCTTTTCAAGTGGAGGGCAGTGCCTCTCTAGTTCTTCTTTTCTAGAAAGATCCAAGCTAGGGAGCAATTTCTTCACGTATGAAGGGTCATGGCAAGGGATGTACTCATTAAACGTTATAGGACATACATTCATCCCACTTTCTGGAATAACAAGTGGTGTTTTCCTGTAAGTTAGAGTAACTTTGTTCATAAAAGTGGTAGTACCTGCAACTGAAAAAGATGTCTATAATCACAAACAATCGAACTAGTCAAAGGCTAAACTATTATTAAACCACTTTCTGGAATAACAAGTGGTGTTTTCCTGTAAGTTAGAGTAACTTTGTTCATAAAAGTGGTAGTACCTGCAACTGAAAAAGATGTCTATAATCACAAACAATCGAACTAGTCAAAGGCTAAACTCTCACGGTACACATGCGCAAACAACACATTCATATTACAAAGTGCTACGTGAGATTTCCATCCATAAGATGATTTTCTGGACGTTTAAACTTTCATCATATTCTATTGATGTAAACTTTGACATGCCTCTATGATATAAAATTCAATATGAGAACAATGATTACCTTCATAAAAAATCAGAAAATTGTAATCAACTAACTGTACGTGGTATGAGAAGAAAGTTAAATATCTACACTAATGAATGACAGTAAAATCATCTTTTAAGCAGCAAATATTGATATGTTATCTAACATAAACATTGTCATAGTCTCGTGGGATAACGTCTGCCTGCAAGCAATTTAAAAAAAAGGTAAAAAAATGTTTTTAGTCCTTAACATGGTCTTATTTAAAATGTCTTCGATCTCATACAAAGGGGCACCCTGAAGATTCTTGAACAGACTTTTACGAGCTCTGAACATTTAGCCAACGCTAGTTAGAGTGAGCCTCTTGTTATATGTTTATATGGGAAGCTAACAACTAAATTCAACAGTCCCTTCAGATCTACCAATCTTGTCCATTGACTAGCCAGTGAATAATCTCTTGCAACTTAAGCCACTTCACACAAGAAAAGGACTTTCTAACTAGATTCAGCAGATGCAGAACTCCCAGTTATTGGTTTACCTCAAAAAACAAAAAAGTCAGTTAATAAATCCCCTTCAACTCCTTCCTGTTAAATTAGGCAAACTGCATCTATAAACCAATAACAAAAACTGCATTGCAGGCTCTCTTACATGCAATCAGTTGAAATAAAAAGAGCAGAAAATAATTAAAAAAAAGAGGGCATTGGTCAGTTTAACTAAAAATTCAAATACACAAACTTTCCCAGAACCCCAAATCTCAAAATCGAGCTCAAATTTGAAAAAAGGCAAAAAATTGACATCCAAATGGAAATGGGTATACGTGATCTAACTGACTGAATGAGCTAAAAATGAAGAAATACCAGACGACGAGGAATTGGGGGAAGTTCTGGAGACGTAGATGGGAGCATTGCCTCCGAAGAGAGTACCCAAGTAGAATGAACCCACCATTAATAAAAGGCCCACCATTATCGCCCGCCCTGATTTCAAATCAAATGCTGATCCCAGCTTATAACCCCCCATTTTCTTTTCTTTTCCGAGACAACAAGAAGAAGAAGAAGTTAGAAAAGCAAACGCTGTTGTCTGTCCAGTTAACAACTGAAGAGTTGTAGATTGTTTGTTATGGTCAAATCAATGTTCGTTTTCGATTCTTTTTTTTTTATTTCTTTTTTCTTACGTCGGTAGCTGTTATTCATCACTTTACCCCTGCATCACATCGATGACTAGATTTAAGTTCGAACGTGCGATGCACGTGATTTTCATAATTATTGTTTTTTTCGATTAATTATTTAATCATTTTCGTCGATGATAATAACTGTGTAGCATTTAATTTTCGGCCCTTCATTTTCTATTAATTAAAAAATAATGAGGATGTTTTTAGCGCATTATATTGTATTATAATACATTGTATTAATTAATGTGAGGTATTGTATTAAACTGTATTGCATTAGCACTGTATTATATTAATATTGTACAATATTTAGTGCTTTATTGTATATAGTATTATATATAATAATATTTTATATTATTATCTATGTTAAATTAGTTTTTTATAATTATAAATATATTAAAAATTTTATAATTTACATTTATTAAACTTACTATTTGAATTTATAAATAAAAATAAAATTATTCACTGCGGGCCATTGTGAGCTACAACAAACCCTTGTTGGTATTTATATATTTCGGTATCTTTTGATATTAGTTTTTGTGCCATTAGGATCTTCATCACTGGATATACGCAATGATGCATGTATCATCAGCAACGGAATTTACTATCATTGTAAATATATGGTCAAAATTTTGAGTTAAAATTTTGACCCTAGATCTACTGTGAACAACAACTCCCATGAAACATACAACATTGTGTACGCTCCAATAATGAGATTTTTAATAGTGCCAAGATAGACGTTAACGGATACTGAAATTATATTGCCGGTGGTAGATTTTGGTGTTTGGCGGTGGCTAATATTTGAACCGGTCAACTTTATATTTGATTAACTAATTATAAATAAATTAAATAGATTTTAATTACTTAAATAATTTTGTGTTTTAAAGTTAATACAATTCATTATAAGCCCCGGTGGGTCACAAGTTTAAATAAATAGGCAAAACCCGGATTAAGTCTTCAGTTATTGCCAAGTAATGCATCCTATTTTCTTTGCCAAATATTGGTCTATTTCAGTTAATACAGGGCCCACCAAGTATTGATATGTAATGCTGCCCACAGATGCCCTGAACGGGTGACATCTAATGCTGTGCATAAAATGCAATTTGAAAGACAGTAGTTTATATTGATTATCAATAACGTGGTATTGACGGTGCTTCTGTAGTAATGACTAATGATTCTATCTCTATTCAAGTCAAATTTTGGTAATGTTTTCATCCAATTTTTAGTGAAGATTTATATGTTTTTGTGGAGGATGATAGCGAAACAGTTTAGCCGTGCTTTGGGGTGCTCGCACTAGGTGAGTTTATTGGTTTGTAGAACGGATATGGGAGGGAGCTCAAGCGAGTTCAAGAGTAGCTCATATTAGATAAGGGTAATTTATGAGAGGTTATCTAAGTAACATTAAAGGTTTAAGCTCTTATATGGATATGATAAAATCATTAAAATCATAATACATAAAAATTAGTATTAATTAAAGAACATGTTCAAATTACATGGTTCGATCTTTTAGTTTACATCTGTGAGAGTAATTAACCTATAATATGTTAGGTAATGAATTGTTATTCTATTATTATTATTATTTACAACATCAAGAAAATCCTTTTAAATGATAATATAAAAGTGAATATGAGTTTAGTGGGGGAGATAAGAGCGTTTTACGGAAAAAGAACAAGGTGATAAAGATATTTAATAGAGGACTCTTTAATGGAGGACTTAGAAATGAAATGAGCAACCCTGAAAATTAAGAACAAGAAGGAGCAGCCGATGAGTTCCAAAAAAGAAATTAGATCTGAAAGAATTTCCTTTTTATGTGCCTTGAGATGAATATATACACTGTCTGCTCTGGGCGCACTTGATGCGTCAACACTTAACTTTGCTGGCTTATGGTGTGCTCATTATACATTAGCTACTTTTATTACACTAATGGACGTAATAGAAGAATTAATCACTAATATTGATTATTCTCAAATTAGGGAATCAAAATAATTGACAGCGTTTATTTCACAAAATAGAGTTGGAAATCGGAATCAGAATCGCAGGACCTACTACAATTTGATAATGAGAATTGAGAAATGGGAGAATCATTCTTACCTCTCCTTGGGAATGAGTCTCCCATTCCTGGGATTAACTATTTTGCCCTCTCCAAAATTAAAAATGTTGTCCTCATTTATAATTAATTAATTAATATATTATTAACAATAATTATTAATAATTATAGTTTTTGAATAAATAATCACAATAATTAATATATTAAGATTATGATTAATTCATATATTATTATTAATTAATTAATATAATTATTACTATTAATTTATATACTAATATACTATAACAATAATATATTAATAATTACAATTTTTGAATAAATAATCACAATAATTAATATATTATTATTAATTAATATACTACTACAATAATTATTAATATGATTAGTATAATTAGTTCATATATTATTATTATTATTAATTAATTAATAAAATTGTCACTATTAATTAATATATTAATATATAATTAACAACACTTATTAATAATTATAATTTTTTATAAATAATCACAATAATTAATATAATTTTATTATAATTAATTAATTAATATACTATTATGATAATTACTAATATAATTATTTTAATTAACTCATATATATTATTAATTAATTAATATAATTATTACTATATATTAATATATTAGTGTATTATTAACAATAATATATT
This sequence comes from Citrus x clementina, assembly GCF_000493195.1. Taxonomy (NCBI): domain Eukaryota; kingdom Viridiplantae; phylum Streptophyta; class Magnoliopsida; order Sapindales; family Rutaceae; genus Citrus; species Citrus x clementina. The sequence continues at coordinate 22,591,206 of NW_006261964.1, read as the reverse complement.
AATAATTATAATTTATTAATTAATATAAAATTTTAATAATTATTAATATAATTATTCTAATTAATTAATAATATTATTATTTTTTATAATTAATTAATTAAAATTTTTTACAATTAATTAATATATTAATATATTATTGACAATAATTAATAATAATAATAATTTTTGAATAAATAACCACTATAATTAAAATATAAAATAATAATTATGACAATAATTCATTAAATACTTTTTAGTAATTTGTTACAATCCAACTCATTCAGATTCCGAATTTAAGATAAAATTTGAGCTCAAATTTGCCAATATCTTGTAATTTTATAACCACATCCGAAACTCATTCATGTTACTTTTTAATTTTTGTTCTCTTTCTAGTTAATAATTAACAACACAAAGGTAAAATATACAATACAATTAATCACAAAATGATTCACAAAACAACCAATTAATAGGAATAATTTTTTACAATTCAATTTCACAATCCAACATTAAAAACACACAATGCAATTAAATTAAAAACACGCAATGTAATTCCGCAACCATTTCAACCCCACACACAATTCAATTCTAAAATCCAACACTAAAAACACACAATGCAATTAAATTAAAAACACACAATGTAATTCCACAACCATTTCAACCACACACAATTCAATTCAACAACCCAACATTAAAAAAAAAAAGAACTACTCCAATACTTGCAGGCCACTTTCATCTTCATCCACAAATTCCTCTCCAGTAAAAATTTCACTTTCAAGAATTTTACTTGTAAAAAAATAAAAGAAAAAGAAAAAGAAACTGCGAAGATAATTTTTGTTTTTGAATTTATTATTAAACCATTATTTACATACTATGTACATTATTTGTATTCATACCTTTAGAGTTTGCCCATAGCTAATGTTGAGTGCACATAAGCGCTTCCAATGTTGTAGGATGAAGTCTGTTCTGATGTGGAGTCAAGACTCTACCTCCAGTGGTAAAGGCATATTCAGAGACAACGGTTGTCATGAGAATGTCTAAGATATCCTTGGCCATTTGAGCCAAGATAGGGTATTTGCCTTGGTTCATCTTCCACCAATTCAGAATATCAAAGTCCGAAGTGGATTTGACCAAAGGCTCTCCTAAGTACCTCTTAAGGTCGGACATCGATACCATGGTCTCTCTATTTTGGCTTGCAAATGCCTCAAACTTACTTATATCAAAAAAATTTACGGCCAGCTCCTACATTAAAATTAAAGCAAACATCAACTGAAGAAGATTCACCAACAACCGCATCACTCAAATTCCCATTCTTACCTTCATAAAACTTAACAAATTGTTACTTAAATTGCGTACCCTTTGAATCTCATTTACAACACCTTCACCATAAAGTTGTGGAAAATAATAATTAACAAATTGTATCTTAAACCTCGGATCAAGAATAATCGCCATCACCAAAATCCCATGAATTTGGGCCCAATATTTGTCAAATTTCATAATCATTTGACCAGCCATTTATCTAACCACAGGCACATCGGAAAGTTCCCATTGATCCAGATTAATCCTCATTTCACATATTATTGGAAAAAAAGATTAGATGTGGGATATTGTGTACTTGAAAATAACTCGGTTATCGAGTAAAACAGTAGTAAATATTCCAACATCTTTTCTGCCATCTCTCATTCCTCATCTATTGGCAAAGAGGTGTAGTGTTTGTCCCACTGCTACAGTCTAGAAAAGACATTTTTATATTTCACAGCAACATCAAGCATAAGATATGTAGAATTCCATCTAGTTACACAATCAAGCACCAGCTTTTCCTCACACTTAACTTGTAATTGCAGTGCAACCATCTCAAAAGTTTCCACTCTCTTTGGTGTGCCCGTCCAATAAGCCACACTATCTCTAATCTTTTTAATGCACTCCTCAATCACTTTCATCCCCTCCTTCACAATTAGATTTAAAATATGAGCCACACATCTCATATGAAAAAAAATCCCACCCATTAACATAGAATCAACTAAAATCAATCCCATCAACCTATTAACCATAGCATCATTGTGAAATACTAACTAGGCAATCCAAGAGGGGGGGTGAATTGGGATTTTAAAAATTAAGCTAAGCAAACCACACACAAATCCAATCTAATGCCTTAATAAATTCAATGAAAGCACAATAATAAATGAGTAAGGGAAGAGAAAGCAAACTCAAGGATTTTTACGTGGTTCGGCAATCCCCGCCTACGTCCACGCCTCCAAGCACACAGGGCTTGAGGATTTCACTATCCAAGCCTTTCCAAGGCTTCAAACGTTTACAATTGACTTCAAGGTGTCAATGAACCTTTACAACAAGAGATTATCTCTCCAATCTCTTCACTCCAAGTGTTTCTCACACTTGTACTCTCACAATTTGATGAGAAATGAAAAATACAACAATCAATCTCTCTTTAAGAGTGAATATACAAATTGAAGAACAAAGATGATTTAATGAATGATGATTCACGAAGTTGAAGCTCAATATATATTGTGTGCACTTGTTCTTGCTTGCTTGGGTTCCCAAAAATGAATTGGCTTTGAGTTTATATAGTTTGAACTCAAAAACTAGCCGTTATGCACATTCTGGGCGTATCCGATTTGCCGTTTATGGAATCCGGTAAGCCAGATTTATGTTACCGTTAAGGCAAAAATTTGAATTTTGCCTATCCAGCTTGCCGGTTACAAAATCCGGTAAGCTGTTTGCTTCCGGATGCTTACTGCCCCGTATCCGATTTTCCAATTTTTATATCCGATAAGCCGCTTGCTATAGTAACCTGCTACAGTTAAAATTTTTCCTAAATTTACAGTTTGACCCCAAAATTTTATAAAACTATAGTATGACCCAAAATGTTATAAAAATTTACAAATAGATCCAATTTCAGAATTTCTAAGTAATGCTTCGTTAATCCCAAAACTTTTTGAAATTATGATTTCGCCCAAACTTTGTGAAATTATAGAATGACCCAAAAATATTTAAATAGTTTCAAATAGGTCCAAATCCGAAATTTCAAGCAATACTTGTTTATTTCAAAGTTTTCAAAATTCTTTCAATTAAACCATAAACTTTGAAAAACAACCAATTTCATAAAATCATTTTTCCATTAAATATGAAACATTTATAATGTGAAAATAATGATTTATTTAAAAAGAATAAAAACAATCAATTTCATAAAATCATTTTTCCATTAAATATAAAACCTTTATAATGTAAAAATAATGATTTATTTAAAAAGAATATTAAATAATTTGGACTTAAAAGATTAATCATTCTTAATCTTGTTTGTTATCATCAAAATCAATATTATGGAAACATATATGTTAACATATTGGTGGAACAATTATTTAAAGTTACAACTGATATCCTTTTATCCACATTCCAATCTAACATACATTTAAAAATTGCTTCAGAAAGAAATTCAGCGGTATGTGGAGCCGGATAATATATGAACCTATTCATTACCAAAAAACTAAATTTTAGAATTAATTAAATTGAATTGAAAATAAATAAACATAATATCCACTTTGCAAGTATATTAACCTATTCATTACCAAAAAAATTAAATTTTAGAATTAATTAAATTGAATTAAAAATAAATAACATAATAATGACTTTGCAAATATATTAACCTATTCATTACCAAAAAACTAAATTTTAGAATTAATTAAATTGAATTAGAAAAAAAGTAAACATAATATCGACTTTGCAAATATATTAACCTATTCATTACCAAAAAACTAAATTTTAGAATTAATTAAATTGAATTAAAAATAAATAAACATGATATCAACTTTGTAAATATATTAACATATTCATTACCAAAAAAAACTAAATTTTAGAATTAATTAAATTGAATTGAAAATAAGTATCATTTAATAAGAAAAGTACCTTAAAAAATTCGACTTTGTAACCGCCAAGACTTGTCCACAAAATGCCCTGTAACAACCATGTATCCCTTCTTTTGATTACTCACAATCCACATGTCTGTAGTAATTGCCACCCTATTATCATTATTCTTTAATAAAGCTATTGTTTTTGCCTTTTCAGCTTGATACAATTTAAGGATTTCACTCTTTAAATTGTTCATACTCAAATTCTTCACCAAAGGGTTGGCATAAGACATCAAATCCCTAAATGCATCATATTCCACAAAATTAAGTGGTAGCTCATGCTTTATAACCAATGTTGCAATGTTTTGTTGAGCAACAATTGGATCAAATTCTCTCGTCTCAACACAACGTTTTCCATTCATCTTTCCTCGTCACGCTAAGAGTTTTTTGTAGGCTATCAGAAACTGAGGGAACACCCTTTCCCTTACATCTTTTCAAGTGTCTAACCAAATGTGAGGTTCCATTATTACTAGATGCTACCAACTTAGCTCGACAATGGTTACATTTCGCCTTCAATTCACCATCAATAGTTACCTTGGTGAAGTGTCCCAAACATGAGAAGGTTCTCGCACACCTCGCTTTTTTTTTTTATTACTACTTTGTTGAACCCTATCATCATCATGAGATGCCTCTTCAACTCCTTCAACTTCTTGGACCCCTTCGACCTCTTGAATGACATCATTTATATTCTCTTCGCCAGCATGAAAATCCTCACGTGAATTTGATTCCATGCAACTGAGTTTGACATTATGACCTAAATTAAATGTGTAATAAGTTTAAATTAATTTATAAACTTAAAATAGGATTGAACTTATCAATTTTAAGTTAATTTATAAACTCAAAATATGATTAAACTTAATTTACAATTACAACATAATAATTAATATTTATAACCTTATATAAGGCTATATTTATCTAAAATATAATATTTATAGTATCTACATAATATATAACTAGCTAAAGTAATAAATAAATTAATATTTATGAAATTATAAACTTAAAATATGATTAAACTTAATTTACAATCACAACATAATAATTGAATAAACCTTATATATAGCCTTATATTTGGCTACAATATAATATTTACAGTAACTACATAATTAATTAATTGTCATGAATATATTTAGATAAAATTATAAATTCAATTATGAGCTCAAATGAAAAAAATTAATTAATATTATGAAATTACCAAAGCTAATGCTGGCGGAATGTGTGTGTGGCTAACAGATACGATAGGACGGCAACAATGTGCGGCTGGTTCATGCTGCGGTGTCGGATGATTGATTGTGATTGGAGATGGAGCAGGCTGCATGCGAGAGCGAGACAAATGGAGAGTAGAGACAGTTCACGGCTGATTGGATGGTCGTTGGCTGGCTGGCGCACGACGGACGGTGATGATGCTGGCTAACAGGATGGCGACTAAGTGGCTGACTTAGGGTTTGTCACTGATTGCTTTTGTTTTGTGAATTGTGATTTTGTGTAGCTGTGTAAGTGTATCTGTGTGTAATTTACTGGAGTGAAGCATGCATGTGTGATGCATCTGTGTCCTTTGTATGCGTGTGATATTGTGATGTGTGTGTGTGTATTTTTTATTTATTTTTATATATATAGGGTTGGGTCGGCTTAAGCCCAACCCTTACCCAAAATTTGATCGGGCCTTAAAATTTTGGCTCGAGCCCGACTCGAAACCTGAATATTCGGGCCAAATCCTGAAAAATTAGGGTCGAGTTAGTCGGGTCAAAAATAGGGTCGGATCAAATTGCCAAGACTATAAACAACTTATTTTGATTCCTATAACCCATTTTGATTCCAGCTCATTCCGATTCCAACCCATCCGATTCCAACCCATTTCAATTACTGGCAAGTAAATGTAGCATAATTCTTAATAAGGACAAGGGTATGAGTCATGTGGTCCCTTCAAAATAAGGTCTTCTTAATATTTTTTGCCCCCCATCAAAATGCGTCATTTTTAACCATTTTTAATCAAGATACCAAAATCAACCCATTGCCCACTATTGAGGTGCCAAGACATCATCCAATCAATCAGTTCTTCAATATGTACATACATACATACATACATACATACATACATACATACATACATACATACATACATATATATAGGGATATTATCATTTTATCACCAAAGTTATTCTGACATATCGTGTCAGTTCTATAGTTTGGCGAAAAATGCATTTTACCACCAAATGTTTGCACCGTTATCAATTTACCACCCTTTCGTTAAAAACGTTAAAAAAATGTTAATGTTTTGCTGATGTCATAAGGGCATTAAAGACATTTTCTATTGAAGCCAAAACATTGTGTTACAAATGTAAAATAAACAATAAAACAAAGTAAAAAATTTCAAAGGAATAATTACAGAATTAGGAAATTGATAACCCTAAAATTGGCCCCTCTCTCTCATTAATTTTTTTCTTAATTAAATTGTTATTATTTTTAGTTTTGATTAATACTTGAATTTCATAGATTATAATATTAATTTTGAAGCAAATATTTTTTATTAATAATTTTTTTTCTGTTTGTCGTAATTCTGCATATTGTTCATTATTTTTTATTAATTAGAATTTTCAGTTGTTTTCTAAATCTTATTAACTGTTATTTTTATTATTTTTTGTTGTGATTAATACTTGAATTTCATAGGTTATAATATTAATTTTGAAACATAAATTTTTTATTAATTGTTTTCTTTGCCGTTTATCGTAATTCTGCAAATCGTTCATTATTTTTTATTAGATACAATTTTTAGTTGTTTTCTAAATCTTATCTTTGTTGCTCTCCTGGGGATAAAATTGACTTTTAACTTACTTTTTGTTAAATATTAATGTTTTTTTAACGAAAATGTGGTAAATTAATAACGACGCAAACATTTAGTGGTAAAATGCACTTTTCAGCAAACCATAGAACTAACACGATATGTCAGAATAACTTTGGTGGTAAAATGATAATATATATATATATATATATATATGTTTGAATTTAACTGATTCAGTTATTTCCAAAATGCTTTGATAGTAAGACTGGGGTTTTGTCAAATCCCATGGTTTGAAAAACCAGCCTTTGGGGAAAAACTTTGAAATGCTTTGAAAAGGATCAGTATGGTAAAATCCATCTTCTAAAGAAAGAATGTTTTGAAAATGGGTTTTATCAAACCAATCGGAGGTTTTCTTTGAAGGTGTTGGCTGAGAAAGCACAATTTGGGAAGATGAGTTTTCAGCAGAGACAACAACATTTTGGGAAGAGGGTTTCGTAATTTCAATTTCCTTTTGAGGAGAAATTTGGCTTTGAGAAAGGTTTTGAAGAGCGAGCATGAGCTCAGGAGATTTTGTAATGGAACTCATCCATTGCTTTACTTGGTCATCAGAAGAAATAGATTTGTATTGGGAGCCATGTTCTTCAACCAGTTCAATCCAGGATTTGATGGGTATGGCTGAAGAAAGTAATTTCTCTTTGGAAGGGGTTGAAAGGGATTCTTTGGAAGGTTCTTGGGAACCAGTGTCTTTGAGAACTGCTTTACCTTTATTCTTCTTTGGCGGCATTATCTGTTTTGAAGAAATTCTCTGGTTAGAAAATCAGGAACAGAATTTTTATCACCAAGTCCGAAGAGTTCAAAGAAATTTTCTGTTTACACAATAGTTCTATCACAGAGCTTTGGGTGATCAGACTAGTTCTTTATCTTCAATCTTCCCGTCTTTCAATCTTCCCTTCTGGAAAGATTTGAAAATTTGTAAAAGCCAACCAAAGCAAAGATGTATGTTTAAATTTCAGTTCTTTAAATTTTTAAAGTTCAATGTAATTTAAATTTTCGCAATTTACTTTAAAGCATTTACTTTTCTGCAATTTAATTTTATGCACATTTAAATTCCAACAATTTATTTTAAAGCATTTTTCTTTTCAAAGCATGCTTGCAGACTGATCTGTATCAGATCTGCCATATAAATTCTACATTCCTCTGAGGCAAAGAGACCGGATCTCGATCCTCAGTTGTAAATCTTCTCTTCTTCCTCCATTCCTTCAGAGCACCATTTCTGGGATCCGGATCTGGTACTGTGTATGTACCCAAACCTTTTAAAGAACCTAATCTAAATATGATAATAGCCCAATAAAAAGAATCAACCACGTTCAAAGTGACTTAACTTTATTTGGTAAAACAAAACTGATTTGGTATATCGGCTGGAAACCCGAACGTGCGGACTATTGATCTGTTCTAAGTCAGATCTGGGTCCAAAGGCTTCACTTTGTGTAGCATCGATCTGGTTTAACAACGTCACGTACCAATTAGTTATTAAAAATTTGACCAACCGCGTTCAAATTTGTTTGATCACTGTATGATCCAAAGCAAATCTACTTATAATCAAAGCTGGTAATTTATTATTTTAAAATTTGGAAAAACCGATCCGTTAATTGTTTAATTTGAGTTTTTAATATTGAAATCCTACGAAAGCACATCCATCCTTCGATCCTATTTCCTTCTGGTATCAGAGCCAAGGGGAGGATAGTGTAAAGCAGTTTATAGTTCTGTGTTTAAAGACTTGTGTTTTATTTTGAAGTTTTGTTTGTGTGGTGAATCCTTACTGGTAGTAAGTCCCGCCATAGGATAAGGTCATCCGTTTAGGGCTGTAAAACCATACCTGTAGCCATTCTGACAAAACCATAGATAGACCATAGGTTTTTACCCATGGACCCTATACACTGTAGAACATCATCCTTTTCTAGCTCTTCCTCCGGGAAGACTAGTGATTCAAAGCATGTTGTGAGTTCAGAAGAATTCTTTATTGAGAACTTTGATAAAACAATTGATTGTTGGGAACTTCCAAAAATTTTTAAAGAAAAGATTTACAAAACAAAAAAGCTTGATTTTTTAAAGAATGATTATATCATAAAAACTGAAGAACGTGATATAACTCTTTCAAATCCTTTTGAAACAATTCATTTGTTTTCTGAGCATTCTTTAAAGAAATTAAAAGAAAAGAATTTCAATTATGTTCACATAGGTCTTATTCAAGTCGGTATAAAACCCTTAACCAAAGAAGGTCTGGATACCTCTATCCTGGCTGTTCTAAGAGATGGGCGATTCATCTCTTTTGATGATTCTTTGCTAAGTAGCATCGAATCCAGTCTTTGTAAAGGTCCAATTTCATTTGATTGTTATCCAAACATAACAATTTCACTTAAAGACAAAAATATTTTGAAAAGCATGATTTTACAAATCAAAACCCATAATTATAATATGATTGAGGGATCCATCCCAGTTGCCTTAATTTTTAAAATCTCATATAAGGCAATGATCACTGCATTCAGTACACAACATAAATTCCAGTCAAAAAGAGATGAGACTCTTCTCTTGCAGACTGATTTATCTAGAGCTAACACTGTCATTCCAAAACCTATTCAATGGAAAGATGTCCATCTTCCAGAAGAATGGATTCTTGAAGGAGCCGCTCCACCAGCGATTCCAAAACAACTTGAGCCTAATACAGAGTTGCAAAATGTGACTCAATATTCTGATGGAAAAGTCAAATTGTCATTTAGAAGATCTGCTTCAACTAGATTTTCTGATAAAGAGTCGTGCTCAAGTATTCCTTCACTAGAAAGGAAATTTACAAAAATCCCTTCTGTTATAAATCTTCCTTTTCAAAGTCAACCTAGGTTTTCAACTTCAGATATACCTAGCACTTCTATACGATCTGTTGACTATGCCACTAGTGTTCCTCACCCTATTTACACTAGTAGTCAACATGAACAAAGGCAAGAAGAGAAGGAACATTCTCCTCCAACTTCCCCTACATTTTCTGCTGTTACAGAAAATGTAATTAATGTCATTGAAAAGGAATTTGAATTGGATAAAGCCTTTCTGCATAAAGACTTTTATTCTGATTTAAACAAAGAAAAAAGACTTTGGTTTTTCAAACACTTTTTAAATCAAAGAAAAGAAATCCAACAAACTTATTATGAATTTGTGAATCTTCATCAAGTTCATATATTGTTTTTTGATTGGTTTGAGATATATTTTTCTAATAACAACATCTCTTACCCCTTCAAAGAGTCAAACCCTATTACTATTAGGAAGAAAACCACTGAATGGAAACTCTCCGAAAGTAATAGAACAGTTGATTCTGAGCATCCACCCCTCCGGAGCGTAACCGTTGACCACGGCGAACCTCCTATAGAAATCAGAGCTTCACCTTACAAAATCCCCAAACCAAATGATACTGATAGTAATTTAAGTAGTATTATTCAACAGAATAATTTATGTAATACTAACTTAAATACTATAGGAAAACAGTTGACTAGAATAGAAAACCAATTTCAGCAGTCAACCATATCTGTTTCTCCTAGTCAAAAGCCTATTCCTTCAAAGTCAGATTCTGATAAAAAGCTTAAGGAACCTATTTTCAAACCCTTTCAGGTTTCGAAAACTAGCCAAAAGCTTGTCCATGAATCAAAATCGGATTTTGCCAAAGCCATTAGAGAACAATTAGATAGGATAGAAGCTGCTTCTTCCTCATCTAGCAAAGTTCAGATAGCCCCTGATACTCCTCAATCTAGCAAGATTTAATATATATATATATATAATCTTCATAGAATTTTATAAATGAAACATCATGTATATGTTTGTCCTTCCCCCTAAAATGTCTAATGTTTGAGTCCTGATTACGAGAACCATGAAATTAGCTTAAAATAGAAAATATAATCGTATCATTTATCGAGTAAATGGGTCAAGAACTTTAACCCTATCTCGACTTGGAAAAAAATTATGTTAACCCGGACCTATCCTATTTAATAATTATGTCAAATTTAACAACACATGTCCATTTATTCGTGTCATGTTTGTATCAGCAATCAGGTTGTGTCAAATTTTGCTAGCTCAAGTTATAGTAATGACCAATGATTCTATTTCTTTAGCTTTCTTTGAATATGTGCTAATTATTTAACCTGATTTCCTTGTATTTAGCTTCTTGTCTGTCTTTATTTTCTTTTTCATTTTCTTCTTGCTGAATTTATCGTCACCAACTAAGCTCACTTTCCTCTTCAAGAGGTTGGGTAGAGCGAAGGACCTATCAGCAGAATAAAACACAAGTAATACGGGCCATCATAGTTCTATGTTTAACAAAACTAATCAACCTATGTTTGATAGATAATTCAAGTGATTCTAAACTACAGAAGCCACCCAATAATTAAATTTAAGTTTAAAATGTTACGAATTATTGTGGAATCCACCAAGTAAATGGAAGCACCACTTGTAATTAATGGACTCACCACTTTGAGTTTTATAACATATATTGTCACCCACTCCATTAAGGCACCAACCATATATATAGTTGTAGTTTAAGGAAAATGTAGAACGTGAAAAATTAGCTTAACTTTGTCTATTGATCTTCTCATGAAAGCTTTGTAATATTGTAGTAACAAAAATAAAGCTTTGTTACAAATTTTCTTATCCAATTCTAAAGGATTTGCTTCCAAATTTATGACACACTATTCCTTCAAATTTATAACACATTATCAGCACGATTTTCGCTCTGATACAAGAAGTATTCTATCCATTTATTCTTTTATTTTCTACATATTTATTTAAAATTATTCTTATAAGTAAAGCTTATTATTTACACTCTTTTTCAATATTTATTATACTAATATTTGTTTATTTGTTTGTGATAATGTCTCACTTGACAAAATTGGAGTTTAAAGCTTTAGATATATCAGGTGAGAATTATTTATCCTGAATCCTAGATTCCGAAATTCATCTCGATATTATGGGCCTTAGTAACATGATAAAAAAAAAATAATGGCTCATCCACTTAGGATCAAGCCAAGGCCATGATTTTCCCACGACATCATCTCCACCAAGCACTTAAAATGGAATATCTCACTATAAAGGATCCATATGTCTTGTGGAGCAGTTTATACAACATATATTATCATTTAAGGTCAGTTATTCTTTCCAATGCTCGTAGTGAATAGAATACCCTCAGGCTACAAGACTTTAAGTCAGTACATGAATATAATTATGCACTGTAGATAATTACTTCACAGTTAAAACTATGTGGAGAAAATATTATTGATGAGGATATGTTGTAAAAAATATTTACAACGTTTCATGCTTCCAACATAGTTTTACAATAACAATATAGAGCTCGTTAGTATACAAAATATTCTGACTTGATTGTATGCCTTCTTGTGGCAAGAAGAATAATGAATTATTAATGAAAAATCATCAAGCATATTCTACTGATACAAAACTAGTTTTTGAAGCAAATGCTATCTTAGATGATCGTGAAGACAATTATGAAAATGGGCGTGGCCATTGGCATAACCGTAGCCGTAGACATAGTTGAGGTTGTGGTCGTGGCTATTATTGAGGCCGAGGACATAATGAAAATCATTATTATCAACCTCGTGGTGGGTATAAGAACCACAAAAAAAGGAAAAATGAGGAGGAAACATCTACCCAACATAATATTTAAGAAAACACTTGTGATAAATGTGAATTGTCTAGTCATTTTTGGAGATAGTGTCGTACTCCCATTCATCGTGTGGATATGTTTCAGGCATCCCTAAAATCAAAAGGAAAGAATGTTGAAACAAACTGTGTTGATGGCTCGGATCCAATGGATGTTACATATCTTGATATTTCAACTTTTTAAAGACAAGATGGAAAAATTGATCACTTGATTGGTGATGGAAATGTTCATTCATTAAAATCACTTGTTTTTTATGTTTATTATCTAATATGTGTTTCCTTTTTACTTTTGTTTAAGGATATGGATTTCAATTAAATGTATAATGAAGAAATATATTTGGCTAATAGTGCAACTACACATACGATTCTTCGAACCATGAGGTATTTTTCAATTTAAATCTTATTAAAGCCAATGTGAATATAATATCACGTCCAGTAGATCTTATCAAAGGTACTAGAAGAGCAATGATCATATTAGCAAAAGGTACGGAATTGGATTCTCATAATGCTCTATATTCACCTAAATCAAAAAGAAATTTACTTAGTTTTAAAGATATTCGTCGTAATAATTTTCATGTGGAAACAATGAATGACAATAATGTAGAATATTTATACATTACTTCTAACATGTCTGGAAAGAAAGAGATATTAGAAAAACTTCCAGCTTTCTCATATGGCTTATATTATACGACGATAAAATCAATAGAAAGTTACACAATCATAAAAGATAAGTTGTATGATTCAAAATCTTTTATACTTTGGCATGACCGCCTTGGTTACCCAATGATGCGTAGAATTATTGAAAATTCTCATGGACATCCATTGAAAGATTTGAAAATTTTATTGTTAAATAAGAATAGTTGCATTGCCTATTCACAAGGAAAATTGGTAGTTAAACCATCACCTAGTAAAATTAATTCTGAATCTCCATAATTTTTACAAAGGATTCAAGGAGATATCTATGGGCCTATTCACCCACTGAGTGGTCCATTTTGTTATTTTATGGTTTTGATTAATGCATTTGCATTATGATCACATGTTTGTTTATTATCTACACGTAACGTTTCATTTGTAAGATTGCTTGCTCAGATAATCACGTGCTCAATTTCCAGATTATCCAATTAAGATCATACGTCTAGGTAATGATGGTGAGTTTACTTCCAAAACATTTGATGATTACTTTATGACAATTAGGATTGACGTAGAAAACTGATAACTCTATAAAATGAGAGTTATTACGGCAATTCTAGACTTAAATCAAGACCACTTAGAGAGTAAGTGATGTGTTTTTATTATATTTTGCTTATGTTTTGCATAAACATCCATTTTAGTTTAGTCTTAATAAGTTTTGCTTCATTTAAAGTAATTTGTGCTCAAAACATGTGCATAATTGTAGGGTTTCAGAAGTTTATAATCCATGAAGGTACGCTGAGATATTAGGCTAACAAAAAGAAGAAAGAATATGGCCACAATAGAAGTGAAACACAACCGGGAACAATGTAGTGTTATAGCCGTTGTAGAAGCGACCATTGCTGTAGCAATCCTGGAACACTGAGGGAGAAAACTTAGCACGGGTTAACTGCAGAATTGCGATCTGCAGTTTTCTAATTTGACTCATGTACGCCCGAGGCTTTTGTTTACCCTAATTTTCAGTTATAAAAAGAGGCGCGCATCACATAAAATGGCGGCAAGGAATTATCATTGGAGAAATTGAAGAGAAAAAGAAGAAGAAGATCAGAATTCAAGGGAACGAATGCAACGTCATTGAAGAATCCAGCAGAGTTATTTGGATTCACTTTTTATTGTTCTCCACTTATTTCTTTCTTAACTCTTTTATTGAACCGATGTATTTCGTGATCAACATGTTGCTCTTTGTTTTTCTCTTCTAAAATATGAACTAAACTTGCTTGTAGTTGAGTGACAAACAATCTAATGAGTTCTTGACTGTTCTTATGAGTTGCCACATAATTGCTATAGCATTTTACTTTAATAACTATTATTATAACTGTTATTTCAATTGACCACCCATTTAATGGTTCAAGTTGAGATAGAGCCGCAAAAGGGCATGTCTTAATGGATATTATTAGAATAATACTTGATCTTAATTTGAGTTTCCTGGATTAAGTTTATCTTGAGTTCCTTAAAGGTTATACTTGAAGTTAAAATTTGTGACAACTAGACATAGGTACTCACCTTGTAGGGTGGAGAGAATAAATGTTCGTAATGCCATGCAATAAGTAGAATAAACAACTGGTCATTGCTAGGATACTTAAGGGTATGAGAATTCCAACAAGCGACAACTGAGAATGCAAGGTAATTCTGCCCAGTGCTATGGACAATGCTGTAGCAACTGGTGTTAATTTGATGAAAAGCAGTCAACCTATAAAGAGAATTTGATCATTCAACTACCTTATTTTCATTTGATTCTTTTTACGCAATTTATTTACTTTATTTCACCACTGCATTGTTTCGTTTTATTTCCTCCCAATTATAAATTTTGGTAGTAAACAACTTCACATTTGTTCATTCGAAATAAGGGTAGATTGCTCTATTGTGATTGTTGTAGCATTTCTAATAACATCAATTCTTGTGGAGACGATCTTGAATACTCATAACTTTATTACTTGCTGTGTACACTTGCACATTGGCATCAATAGCATTTGATTAAAAATTAACCAATAAAAACCCAGTACCACATCTACATACTCAGAATAGATTAGCAGAATTTCTTATCAAACATTTTCAGGCAATTGCTAAAACTTTATTATTATAAAGTAAATTACCTATTTCAACATAGGGACATGCTATGCATGCTGCGACATTAATCTGCTGGAGGCCTACTACCTACCATAAATATTCCCCATTGCAACTGATATTAGGACATCAATCAAATATATCCCATTTACGCGTTTTTGGTTGTGCAGTACAAGTGCTGATTGCACCCCTACAACGAACTAAAATGGGACCCCAGCGACGTTCAAGAAATTATATGGGATTTGACTCACCATCTGTTATCAGATATCTTGAACCATTAACAAGTGATGTATTTACCGCACGATTTGCAGATTGTCATTTTGATGAGACAAATTTTCTTCTATTGGGAGAAAGAAAAAATGTCCATGAGGTTAGGCATGATCCTTAATAGAAAGCAACCCATCTATCTCATTTAGATTCGCGCACATCTCATAGTTAAAATTGTTAGCCTATATAGCTATAAATATTGATTTTGATGATAACAAATCACATGTGTTGGTTAAACAAAGATTTATGTATTGTGCTTTTATAATAAGAAAATGATTTTATGGAGTTAAGTTGTTTTTCAAGTTGTGGATTAAAATGAAAGAATTTTATAATCTTTTTTTAATAAATATTATTTTTGAATTTCAGATTTGGACCTATTTGAAACTATTTAAATATTTTGGGTCATTCTATAATTTCACATATTTTGGGTCATATCATAATTTTAAAAAGTTTTGGGATTAACAAAGTATTACTTAGAAATTTCAAAATTGGACTTATCTGAAAAGATTCATAAAGTTTTGGGCCATAGTATAATTATATAAAGTTTTGGGAGTCAAAATGTAATTTTAGAAAATAGTGCACTATACCGGTTACTATAGCAAGCGGCTAACTGGATGTGACAAACGTCTAGTCGGATTTTGGGTAATAAGTTTCTGGAACATAAGCGGCTATCCGGATTTCGCAAGCGGCTATCCGGATTTCAAAAGCGGCTAATCGGATATGAAAAGTGGCATGCCGGATATTCTGAAATTCAAATTTTTGCTGTAATGGTAACATAAAAGCGGCTAACCGAATTCTATAAACGGTAAGCCGGTTATCACCAAAATGTGTATAAAAGCTAGTTTTTTAGCTCAAACTATATAAACTCAAATCTAATTCATTTTCAAGCTCTTGCAAGCAAAATAAAAAAGCACACAACATTCATTGAGCTCTCATTTCGCAAATTATAAAACCTTGAATCATTTTTTGTTCTTCAATTTGTATATCTACTCTTTAAGAGAGTTTTTATTGTAATCTTCAATTCCTCATCTTAATTGTGAGTGTTTGAGTGTGTGAGACACTTGAGTGAAGAGATTGGGAGATAATCTCTTTGTTGTAAAGGTTTATTGACACCTTGAAGTCAATTGTAAACATTTGAAGCCTTGGAAGGCTTGGATAGTGAAATCCTCAAGCTTGGATCACTTGGAGGCGTGGACGTAGGCGGGGATTGCCGAACCACGTGAACATTCATGTGTTTGTTTCTCTTCTCTCTTACTTATTTGTGATTGTGTTTTTATTGAACTTATTGCTTTCGAATTTATTAAGGCGTTAGATTGGATTGTTGTGTGGTTTTGTTAGGATAATTTTTAAAATACCAATTCACCCCCCTCTTGGGTTGCTCACTTGTATTTCATTTGGTATCAGAGTGAGGTACTCTTGTTTAGACTTAACCGTCTAGAGCTAAAGATCAATGACAATTCAAAATGATTCCACATTTAGGGAATGACAGTCCACTATTAGACCACCATATTTTGATGGAAACGATTACCCGTATTGGAAAACTAGGATGATAATTTACTTGAAAGCTTTAGATTACGAAATTTGGGAAATCGTTAATAATGGTCTTTTCATGCCTTTGACTAAAAATGAAGTCGGGGAAGATATTCCAAAACCTTCACGGGAATGGAATAAATTGGAAAAGAGAAAAACTTCTTTAAATTCCAAAGCTATGAATGCTTTGTTTTGTGCACTAGATAAGAAAGAGTTTCATAGAGTGTCTAGTTGCGAAAGTGCTAATGAAATTTAGCACAAACTTAAAGTTGTTTATGAAGGCACGAATCAAGTGAAAGAATCTAAAATAAGTAGGTATACTCGAAAATATGAATTGTTCCAAATGGAACAAAATGAGAGTGCGTATTCTATGTCTAATAGATTTACGGACATAGTGAACTCTAGGAGCCACATGAAAGACTTTTTCAAATAGTGAGAAAGTTAAGAAAATCATTAGGTCGCTACCTAAGGAATGGAGACAAAAAAGGATTGCCATTAAGGAAGCTAAATATTTAAATACATTACCTATTGATGATTTAATTGGTTTTCTCATTTTATATGAAGAAGATTTGGCAGTAGAAAAAGGGCATGAGGAAAAGAAGAAAAACATTACTCTCAAACCCTCAAAACGTGAGAGCGATGAGGAAAGCGAGATGGATGATGAAGAGTTGGCTATGTTATCTAGAGAGAGAAAATTTGGTTGAAAACCTAGGTTGAATTTGGGATCTAGAAATTTAGGTGAAGAAAATGAAGTTTAAGGATGATTTTGAGCATACGGAGTGATGGGGAATGATTTTTGTGACTAAATTTGATGCGGAGAAGGAGGAAGATGATGGATTCCGGAGTAAGAAGGAGTGAGAAGTAAACGGCTTTGAGAGAGAGAGAGCTATCCAGTTGGCTGAATGAAGGAGAAAGAAGAACAATTTATATAACACACGAATTCGGCTTACCGGTTAGAAGAACCGGCTGTCCGGTTTTGAGGCAGAAAAGGGGTTTGCAAATCCGACTTTTCGAATTACAAAACCAGATGACCGATTTTTGTCTAGAATTAAAACTGACTCAAACGACTTACTGGTTTGCTAAGTTCGGTTATCCGAAAGTTAACCCGAGAGCAACCAAAGTGTATCCAACTTACCGGTTAGCTAAATCCGGTTATCCGGATATTGACCCGAGAATAATCAAGAAGAAAAATGGGTTTCCGGTTGATAGGAAGCGGTATACCAGTTTAAACTTGGAAATCTTTTTGCCTCCTATTGTATTTTGGCAATCTCTTATACTTGTATTAGACACACTATTTTATTTTTGGCTTAAAATTTGATCAATTTTAAATCATTTTGTGATTTAAAATTTTTCAATAAGCCATTCAATGCATGAACCATAAATGCATACAATAACAAACATATTAACTCAATCACCAAATCATAATTCAAGATGCAACATACATCATACCAAGCTCATGTCTTATCTTTATAAAATGATCTTCACTAAGGGGTTTTGTAAAGATATCCGTAAGTTGATTTTTAGTAGAAATAAATTTAATTACAACATCTCCTTTTTTAACATGATCTCTAAGGAAGTGATGCCTAATTTCTATATGCTTGGTCCTAAAATGTTGAATGGGGTTCTTGGATAGATTAATAGCACTAGTGTTATCACACAAGATAGGTATTTGATCAAGATTAACACCATAGTCTCTAAGGGTTTGTTTCATCCAAAGAATTTGTGCACAACAACTACCTGCGGCAATGTACTCGGCCTCGGTGGTTGAAAGTGCAACCGAGTTTTGTTTCTTACTAAACCAAGAGACAAGTGAATGACCTAGGAAGTGACATGTTTCACTAGTACTTTTTCTATCAATCTTATATCCAGCAAAATCGGCATCCGAATAACAAGTTAAGTCAATATGAGTTCCCCTAAGATACCAAAGGCTAAGATTAATGGTGCCAATCAAATATCGAAAAATTCATTTGACAACAAGCATGTGTGACTCTTTAGGACAAGATCGAAATCTAGCACACAAGTATACATTAAACATAATATCAGGTCTACTAGCAGTCAAGTAGATAATGTCATCAACATAAATTTATACTACAAGTATATCTTGGTTCTTATGCTTAACAAAGAAAGTAGTATTTGCTTTTCCCATTGAAAAACCATTATCCAATAAAAAATTCTTAAGCCTATCATACCATGCTCTAGGTGCTTGTTTTAGTTTATATAATGCCTTAGACAACTTATACACATGATTTGGAAATTTTTCATTTTCAAAACCAGGAGGTTGTTTTACATAGACTTCCTCTATAATGTAACCATTTAAGAAAGCACTTTTGACATCCATTTGGAATAAAATGAAATCTTTATGACATGCAAAAGCTAAGAACATTCTAATGGATTCTAGTCTAGCTACAGGTGAAAATGTTTCATCAAAATCAATTCTCTCTTCTTGGTTGTAACCTTGAGCCACTAGTCTAGCTTTATTTCTTACAAACACACAGGATTCATCCATTTTGTTTCTAAATACCTATTTAGTGCCTATAATGGATTGATGTTCTGGATTAAGAACTAATTCCCACACATTGTTTCTCTCAAATTGATTCAATTCCTCTTGCATTGTCATAATCCAAGATTCATCATTTTCCGCATCCGCAAAGGATTTTGGTTTAATTTGAGAAATAAATGCAACATGCTCACATGTGTTCCTAAGAGATGATCTAGTTGTAACACCTCGTGAGGGATCTTATAATATTACATCCTTGGGATGAGAAGAAATATACCTCCACTAATTTGGGAGTGTTTGAGAAATACGTTCTTGTTGTTCCATATTTGTTTGCTCTTCTTGTCCATCATCTTGATTTTCTTCTGGAGCATTCTCTTGTTTTTCATTTGATGATTCTTCTTGTAACTCTCCATCTGCATCATCATTAACAACTCATTTCTCCGCAGAAAAGGGGTTAGACTTATCAAATGTAACATGTATAGATTCTTCCACAACCAAGATTCTTTTATTATACACTCTATAAGCCTTACTTGTGTTTGAATAACCAAGAAAAATACCAACATCAGATTTTGGATCAAATTTACTTAGATTATCTTTTGTGTTTAAAAAAAAATATTTACAACCAAAAACTTTGAAATAATCAATGTTGGGTTTTCTATCTTTCCAAAGCTCATAGGGAGTTTTATTGAGATGAGATCTAATCAATACCCGATTTAAAACATAACAAGCGGTGTTGACGACTTCGGTAAAAAAATACTTAGGCAAAGAATTTTCATTCAATATGGTCCTAGCCATTTCTTTAATAGAGCTATTCTTTCTCTCTACAACTCCATTTTGTTGAGGAGTCATAGGTGATGAAAATTGATGCTCAATGCCAAAATCATTACAAAAGTTGTCAAATGCATAATTTTCAAATTCTCCACCATGATCACTTCTAATGCAAGAAATACTACATCCCTTTTCATTTTAAACCTTTTTGCAGAAACTTTAAATGCATCAATGGCATCATCCTTATTAGCTAAGAATAATACCCATGTGTATCTAGAATAATCATCCACAATTACAAAAGCAAAATATTTGCCATGTAAACTAGCATATCTAGAAGGTCCAAGCAAGTTTATGTGAAGTAGTTGAAGTGGTTTTGAAGTAGAAATATTTTTCTTGCTTTTGAAAGAAGTTTTAATTTGTTTTCCAAATTGGCAAGTTTCACAAATTCTATCTTTTTGAAAAATTGATTTTTGGAAGACCTTTGACCTAATCTTCTATGCCACAACCAACCATCATCATTCAATGCGGAGAAACATTTATCATTTTTAGGTGCACAATCTATATTAATAGTATAGACATTAACACATTTATTTCCTACAATAAAACCTTGCCATCACATACATTCTCAATAACACATTTTGATTCATCAAAGATAACTCTATATCTTTTATCGCATAATTGACTAATGCTAAGCAAGTTGTGTTTTAAGTTTTTAACCAAACACACATTTTCAATGAAAGTAGAGAATACATTACCGACATTGCCAATACCAATGATTTTTCCTTTTGAATTATCTCCAAACAATACATCTCCACCATTTTCAATCTTGGTAAAACTTGAAACCAAGAATAATTCCTTGTCACGTGTCTTAAACAATCATTGTCCAAGTACCACTTATTCTTCTTCTTCTTCAAGCCCTGCAGAGAAAATCTCAAGTTTTAGGTACCCAAACCTTTTTGGGTCCTTGAGAGTTAGCAATGGTTCCTTTCGGAACCCAAACACATTTAACACCATAGTATGCATTTCTCTTCGCTGGACATCTATTTCATATGACCATCTGAG